>NW_006782310.1:1637177-1638772 GCF_000442215.2 Lipotes vexillifer | reverse complement strand
CCTGCTGAAGTCTTCATTTCACCTGACAGTGGCCCTCAAATTTGTGTGTGCATCACAGTGCCCTGGGTGGCTTGTTGAATTCTGGGCACACCCCCAGAATGTCTGATTCCATAGGGCTGGGGTAGGGCCTGAGAATTTGCATTTCTAACAGCTTTCCGGGGGAGGCTGATGCTGCGGGTCCAAGGACCACACTGGGAGAACTCCTGCGCCACACCAGACTCCTTCCTAACCATCCCACCCCTACGCCCCGCCCCCATCCAAATAGCCCTGTTCCTTACAGTCTGGGTCAGCTCCACTCACACGACCTCCAGTGGCAAAATGAGCAAAGTGCAACCAAAATAGCAACACCGCACCCTCCCCCCTTTCATGATACCTGGCTTGAGGCCCTGCATTCACATCACAGGTTTAGCAAATGATCCATCTTCAGGGGACTTCAAGGACATTCTTTGTTCTTTCTCTTTGGAAACATAGGATGTCTGTAAGGAACGAATGCCAGTTGACTTGGAAAAGCTTCTTGGGGCCAGATCGTACTGGGTCTGGACCATTAGGTCAAGAGGTAGGGCAACCAATTCAGCCCAGCTTTAGTGCTAAAAGTTCTGCATTCTGAGAAACCCATTAGCCCTGGGAATACCACGATAGTTGTTCACCCTGTAAAGCACAGAATTTGATTTGTGATTTTCGACAGTGGAATCCAGTCACTCCTTCACCATACGTGCATTACTGTGCTTTGTTCCCAGCTCTCTGTCAGGCCCAGGGAACCAAAATAACCTACTACTCCAGACCTTCGTGGTCTACTGAAGGAGAAAGATAGGTAGACAACAAATCTCATTATCTGTACTTTAACCAAAGGTGTTCCTGCACCAAAGCTATAGGAACAGAGTTGTGCTTTAAAAGTACTAGGGGGGGCTCCTCTGATGGCGCAGTGGTTGAGAGTCCACCTGCCGATGCAGGGGACACAGGTTCGTGCCCCGGTCCGGGAGGATCCCACATGCCACGGAGCGGCTGGGCCACGGTGAGCCATGGCCACTGAGCCTGCGCGTCCGGAGCCTGTGCTCCGCAACAGGAGAGGCCACAACAGTGAGAGGCCCGCGTACCGCAAAAAAAACAAAAACAAAAACAAAAAAGAGTACTAGGGGATTGAGAGAGGGAGATTGAGAGAAGGAAAAGGGAAGTTTTCTGTAATAGGGGATACTAAATATGTTCATAGGGAGGAGGGTAGAGAATAAATACAGACAGTAGAGAATAGTTCTCAGTTGAGGAGGGGACAATGAGACAAAGATGGTAGAATTACCTGGAGAGGTTTTGGTTTTGTTTTCATGACCCATCCCTTGCCTGCTGCAGACCCTTCTTGTTGAAGATCCTCAAGACAGCAGGTGAGACTGAAGGTGTAAAAGGGAGAGAGAATACTTGATAGAGATAGGCCCAGAAGAGCCAGGAGAAGGAAGAACCCACGGCATAACTGGAGGGGTTGGCCTTGGGTAAGGGAAGCACTCCACCTTTCTCAGAGACCAGAAGAAGAGAAGTGTCTCTTTGAGGTCCCTAATCTCCCTGTTTGAAGCCCTTTAAATCCAGGTGTCCATTGTTCCCTCTTTGAA
>NW_006782310.1:1634488-1637167 GCF_000442215.2 Lipotes vexillifer | reverse complement strand
TTGCATTCTCAAAAAATTGCCTGCTGAGTAAGACCTGAGGAAATCATGTAATTTCCCTGAGTCCCAGTTTGCCTATTTATAAAACAGACATAGCAATGTCTCCTTCAACAAGACTTGTGAAAATCAAGTGAGGGAAGGTAAGTCAGGGTTTCAGAGACAGTATCTAATTTATAGCAGCTACTCATTAAATAACTCCATTTCTTCCATTCATGTCTTTCTCCCCCACCCCATGCAGAATCCTATTTGTAGATTCTTCTTTCTTTTACCTGTGATTATATAATACTCTTTGAGTTAAAAAAACCCTCTAAGAAAGCTACAGGTATACCTTCTCTCTAGAAAAATGCTTATCAATTTTGCATACACATCAGGGAGATGATTGACCATTTGGAGCCCATTCATGGGTTTCCCCAGATTAAGACCTTCAATTTTATTTTTATTTTTATTTTTGGCTGCACTGGGTCTTCGTTGCTGTGCGCGGGCTTTCTCTAGTTGCAGCGAGCGGGGGCTACTCTTCGTTGCGGTGCGCGGGTTTCTCACTGCGGTGGCTTCTCGTTGCAGAGCACAGGCTCTAGGTGCGCGGTCTCAGTATTTGCAGCACGCGGGCTCAGTAGTTGTGGCGCATGGGCTTAGTTGCCCCGCAGCATGTGGGATCTTCCTGGACCAGGGCTCGAAGCCATGTCCCCTGCGTTGGCAGGCAGATTCTCAACCACTGCACCACGAGGGAAGTCCCCAGACCTTCAATTTTAGAGAAGGAATCTGTGAAGCAGGGTTTGCCACCCAATCCATTGGGGGGAAAATATTATTTATATACATTTATATTTTCATTGTTATGTTGGCATTAGTATCATATATATAATGTTGGTACTATAGTACATGTATATTTTAAGATAAAGATATTTGGGGTCCTCCTCCAAGTCATTTAAAGGGTACTGTTCAATTACAACCCACTCAGAGGGAATTCATAGTTTAAATAACTAAGGTTTCAATAGGAAAAGAAAGCAATAGAATATCAGAGTGACCAGTACATGGGGAACACTGGCAGACAGGAAGGATTTTAGGCCTTCCTGGAGGTCTTTGTGGTATCCCTGAAATCACCGCCACTAAGCTGCTGCCTGCTTTTTTCTGCCCAGGCTGAGCCCTGAGAGGAAGGAAGGAAGAAAATGATTAGTACTAACCTAGCCCACAAAGACAAAGAGAGAGGATTTATTGCTGCTCAACACTGAAGTCCTCCATACCCTGCCATCATCCATCCCCCCTTAAACAAGTTCTGGTTGTCATAAAAATGATTATTATTACAATGCAGGCCAGATCCTCTGATGAATCAAAGCTGATGAAACACTCAAGTAAAGAGACTAAACTATTCCCAGGTGGCCTGATTTATTCCCTGGAAGTTGTGGTTTTCCAAGTGGAACCCTGATGGCTGAAAGGCATCCGTGTCCCCTGCATCGGCAGGCGGACTCTCAACCACTGCGCCACCAGGGAAGCCCTCTACTAGAGATTTTAACCCAGACACATTTCACTCTTGGATCACAGATTGCTGATATGGCCATGGAGGGTTGCCACCCATCAGGGTGTGGTGGAGGACTTATTAAGAACCACTGATCCATTGTTGAATAACTCCATGCCCAAGCTTAACCATGAACTTTCTAAGCTAGAGAGGAAAGGTTGGCCTCCTAAATGCTAAAAGAGACATAACAATTTACTTAAATCTTTTTTTGTTTTATTTTGAAATAGTGCTTTCCTTTGCATTCTGAATATATAGAAAAGATGGCACTGGAGGATAATTTTCATCTTTCTGTGTGATGTATGTATCAATTTAAAATAAATATAATAGAAAACTTAAAAAAAAAAAAGAATCTACTAGAGAGTGTGTGAAGAGTTTCCTGGACCCCATTCCCAGAGATTTGGATACGTTCGTCAGGCAGGGCCTATGGATCTGCATTTCTGACAAGCTCCCAGGTGATGTCTGTACTGCTGTTGGGGGGAGGCCATCACCCTTTAAGTAACAGCAGGCACCCGGTCAGAGTCCCTGGCCAGGGACACCTCACTGCCTCCCCGCTGGTTTCTCTCCCTCTGTGTTCCCTGCTTCAAGTTCTTTGCTCTGCTGGCTGCTAGAATGATCTTTCTGAAACTTGAGTATATCATTACTTTACTCAAAATAATGTTGACTGAGAAGCTCACTTACCCCTAAATAGAATCCAAATGGTTTATACAAGCACATAGTATATAATTTGCCAAATGTGTTTTGCTGTTTTGTTTTGTTTTCACCCCCCGTTGTGCCAGTTCAGGCTCATCTTCTCTCCAGGCATTCTTTTCCCATCAGAGGAAACTAGAAGTAGGGTCAGGGCCGCGCCAAATCATGGTCTGTGCGGGAGGTCGATGCGGTGACACCAACCACAGGCTGTCTCCTGGGTTCACCTTCGTGAAGACACCTTCCCACGGCACCATCTACTGTCACCGAAACTAGCGTGTCCCAGCTCCATGCTTTTTTTTCTTCTCTTGCTTTTGACAAAATGAAAGTATTTCCTCTCCCAAGAGGGAGTTAAAGATACAGAGGGAGAAAGAAGGGAACGTATTTCTTAATCATACCCTTAGCCTAGATCATCCCAAGCAAAAACCATCGGTTTCTCAGAGTCACTAGTCAGTGTGCTGGGAGAATTGACAACACCTGATGATTTG
>NW_006782310.1:1582705-1634478 GCF_000442215.2 Lipotes vexillifer | reverse complement strand
CCTCTTTCAAGTTCTCCTGTGTATTTTGTTTCCAGTCCATAGGCACCAGTAACCCTGCACTGGTTTTCCTGTTAACAATCCTACTGTGCCAGGAATAGGAGAAACTGAAACACAGTCCCAGTTGTGAAGAACAAACACCATTCAGGGCTGTCCACCAACACCTCTAGAAGGAATTCTAGTTAAAATATTTTATTTGGGTAACCGTTGAACCAACCGAGAGAAGGGGGCAAAAGACTGTAAAATAAGCAAATAGGTAGCTTAGAAATTTAATTCTCCTGAAGAAAGCCTAAGAAAGCCCAGCTAAGATATCCTTCCCAAGAGAGTGTGGCCAAACCCTGAAATTCCCATGTCTTATTCCTGTATGTGCCTCAGAACCTGCCTCTACCATTCTGGCCCCTCTACTGATAATCCCCAAATGACAATTTTCAGGAAAATTGTTTAATTCTTAAGCCTTAGGATTTTGTTTTCCAAATAAAAAATTGTGCATAGATTTTCCTTAAGAATAAATTGCTCTGATTAAATGTCTTGGAAACCTAAGTTTATTACAGGATTTATTTAAGTGCTTATTAGAGTAGGCCCTAGACGTGAAAACTGACTCCTCAATCCATAGATAGATAAATAGACAGATATGCATATAGATTTAGATACACACACAAAACTCAATTCACTGGCTACATTAACAGCCTCATTGGTACTCTCTTATGTTTCAGGAAAGGCATGGTTGGCTGCCTTTATGGCCTCATTTAGCATCTTTAAATGGGCACTTCTTTTATAAGAAGGGTTACAGCATGACTCAGCCACTTAGTGAATCTGACTAATTAGCATTCTGTCTCCCATTAACAGCATTAAAAAAAAACAACTGGGGCTCTGAATACTTCTCAGATTTCCAAACAGACCTTTACAGTGTCAAGGACATTTGTTGCTCTCTGACCTTGGTGAACTTTTGGCCCAGTTAATCCCTCCAGCATAAGCCCTCCTACTACCCTTAATAGAGAAGGCATCATCTTAAATGGCGTCCTAAATTGTCAGCCTCCTAAATTGTACTGCCTCTTCAGAAACACAATTCCAAATTGAAATTCTGTGTCAGAAGGAAAACATTAACCAAATTGCAACCGTTCTTCTGAGCCTCATTGAACTCAGGTACATAAGTTGAGAAGGCAAATTTACATAAAGCGTGTTTTGAGTTTTGATGTTTCTGTTTTTGGGGAGAGGGGGTCGACATATTCATAACTGTGTAAAGCCTATAGCTAAAATTTAGACATAAAATGACAAAATTAAAATTCAGCATTTGCTCCAGGGCAGTGGGGAGAAAGAGAGAGAAAGCTAGCTAAATATTAAAAAAGCATAACAGCACACGGATTGCGTGCCCTGCAAATGTATCAGGTTTTCCTTTACTCAAAGGGGGAAACTTAAACAGCAACTTCATTGAATGAAAGCAGATTCAAAATACGTATGAATCAAAGCAATGTTTCTAGCCTTCTTAAATCCTCGCTATTTTATGTACACCAGTGCTGTAAAAATGGGGTGGGTGGGCTTCCCTGGTGGCGCAGTGGTTGAGAGTCCGCCTGCCGATGCAGGGGACACGGGCTCGTGCCCCGGTCCGGGAAGATCCCACATGCCGCGGAGCGGCTGGGCCCGTGAGCCATGGCCGCTGAGCCTGCGCGTCCGGAGCCTGTGCTCCGCAACGGGAGGGGCCGCAGCAGTGAGAGGCCCGCGTACCGCAAAAAAAAAAAAAAAAAAAAAAAAAAAAAAAAAAAAATGGGGTGGGTGGAGGAATCACTGCGTTATCTCAGAAAAATGTTGGGAGTCATTTATTTATTCAATAACTATGTTTGTGCAGGTTGTCCTGTTTCTATACTGATGATACAGACAAGATAGACATCATCTCTGCCTTTGGAGAATTCATCATCATGGGGGGAAACAGTCATGAGAGGAGGGACATGATGGAAGCAGGCAGGACCAGAGCTGAGAGGAGACACACCTGTAGGTGAAGGGCTTGGTCAGGGATTGTGCTCCAGGAGAAATGCCTCAGAAAATGAACTTCGGGTTTTCCTCTCTACTTGCATCTAGAGCTAGGCAAGCACATCCTTGATCAGTCTGCATGTTTTCTTCTCTCTAGGTCATTTATTCAGTAGTCACTAAGGTACTGTGCTAAATGTGTTCTATATATTTTCTCAAGTCTTCATCCCCAAAGTATATGCAATAGCTTTTAAGATTATCCTCTTTGTTATGAACTGTGTCCCCATCAAATTCATATACTGAAGTCATAATACCCAATACCTCAGAATGTGACTATATTTAGAGATAGGGACTTTAAAGAGGTAATTAAGTTAAAGTGGGGTCATTAGGGTGGGCCCTAATCCAGTGTTTCTGGTGTCCTTATAAGAAGAGGTGATTAGAACATAGGCAACACAGAGGGATGACCATGTGAGGACACAGCAAGAAGGCGGCCATCTGCAAGCAGAGGGGACAGAGGCCTCAGAAGAAATCAGACCTGCCGGCATGTTGATCCTGGACTTCTAGTCTCTAGAACTGTGGGAAAATAAATTCTTATTGTTTAAGCCACCCAGTCTGCGGGTATTTTGTTAGGACAACTTGGCCAACTAATATACCTTTTGGACAGATAAGGAAGTGGAGGCTTAGAAGAGTTGCTCAAAGTTACACAGAAAATACCAGAGCCAGGATCTGAGACAAGGTCTGTCTGACCCAGAGCTTAACTCCCAAGCATGACTGCATCCCATGAACCTAGCCTACCCTGGTGTGCTCTGAACCCCATCAGGAATGATCTCCTTTGCCCACCACCCCCATGATTCCCCTCCTCGGCGTACCAACTCTTATGAAATAGGAACTTGCATCTGCAGTGGACTCATTACTGAGCCAGACCCAGGGATCAGAGACAGGCTATGTGCCCTGAAGGAGCCCACAGTCCCACAGCAGATGAAAAGTCACATTCCCAAGAATCAAGGGAATGACACATGACAATGCAGATGAAAAAGAAAGAGCTGCCTACCTTCCCATCGCCATGCCCACCCTCCCTTCTACTCCATCCACTGAAGCCTTGCTTCTGTCCCCACCGTTCATGTAAAACTGCTCCTGCCACAGCTTCTTGGTTTCCAAACCCATTGGACACTATTTACTTGATATATAAGTTTGACGCCACTGTCCGAGCCTTTCCTCTTTACATTCTTCTTCCTTGGTGTTCTTGGCATAATTGTCTGGTTTTCCTCCTTTCGTGCTGACTGTTCTGTTTTTGGTATCCTTTACTGTCTCCTTTTTTTAATCTCATCTTTCCACACTAGTAGATCATGGATCCTGTTCTCAGTCTCTCTCTTTTCTCCTTATATCCTCAAGTGTGGTGACGACATTCATTCCTGTAATGTCAACACCCACCTAATGCTCCTCAATCTATATCCAGCCCAAACCTGGTTTCTGAGCTCTAGGCTCATATATCCAACTGCCACGAAAACAAACTCAGCATCTTCCTCCCAAATCTATTCCTTCTCAAGTCCCATTCTTGGTGAATTGTACCCAGTTACCCAAGCCAGAAGTATAGGATTCTTTAGCTTAGGAAGTTTAGGATTGGAACTACAGGAATCATGGAGGTCTTTATTTGCATTGGAGTTTCATCATGTCTTAATTTCTTTGAATTTCATTGTTCTCATCCATAAGAATGAAAATAATGATATCCACCTGAAGAGGTTTTTGTGAGGATGCAATTCCAGAGGCCCCCCAAAACACCCTCAGGTTCAATAGTTGGCTGGAGAAACTCTCAGAACTCAGAAAAGCCATGATATTCACAATCACAGTTTATTACAGTGGAAGATACCGACTAAAATCAACAAAAGGGAAAGGCACATAGGGCAGAGTCCAGGGAAGACCAGGCAGGAAGCTTCTAGCTGTCCTCTCCCAGCAGTCACACAGACAGCACTTAACTTCCCTCAGGAACAATGTGTGGTAACACCCATGGACTATTGCCCACCAGGGAAGCTCACCTGAGCCTTGGTGTCCAGAGTTTTTCATGGGGTTTGGTCCCATAGACATGGCCAACCACCCGCATGGCTGACCTTACTCTCCCGTCCCTCCAGGGGTCAGACTGATACTACGTAGCCCAAAGCTCTCACCATAAGTCACATGTTAGCACAGACTACCTGGCATAGCCCAAGGTCTCCCAGTAAACAAAGATACTCTTAACAGCCCCAAAGCTGTCAAGGGCCAAATCTTTTACTGCATGGAACGTGAATGAGTTCATGCATGTAATATGTTTAGCCCAGCGCCCAGCACATGCTAAGTGCTCAGTAAATGTTCATTGTTTCATCTTGTATTCTTCTTTCTTCTTTACTTCCTATGTTTAGTCAGTTACCAAGTCCTGCCAATACTACTTTCTTTCTTTTCTTAAATATCTTCTCTCTTTTTCATACCATTGCCTTTACATGGAGTGAAGGAAATAGCCTAATGATAGGATAGGAAAATATGTAAAATAAAGAAAGGTGAGGGGGCTTCCCTGGTGGCGCAGTGGTTAAGAATCCGCCTGCCAATGCAGGAGACCCGGGTTCGAGCCCTGGTCCGGGAAGATCCCACATGCCATGGAGCAACTAAGCCCGTGCGCCACAAGTACTGAGCCTGCGCTCTGAGCTCGTGAGCCACAACTACTGAATCCCGTGCGCCTAGAGCCCGTGCTCCGCAACAAGGGAAGCCACCGCAGCGAGAAGCCCACGCACCGCAACGAAGAGTAGTCCCCGCTCGCCACAACTAGAGAAAGCCTGCGGGCGGCAACGAAGACCCAATGGAGCCAAAAATAAATAAAGTAAATAAATAAAATAAATTTATAAAAAAGAAAAGAAAGGTGAATTTGAAAAAAGAGCCAAATAAAACTTCTCAAAAAAAAAGTAGTTTTGGAATTAAAAACTCAGTGGATGTCATAAACATCAGATTAGACACAGATAAAAGAGAAAGATTCCATTTTCCATTATATGTTAAATTTTTGCACAAAAAGGAAACAAGCAAAAGGGTCCATTTAGCACTGTTTGAAATAGTGAAAAATTAGAACCAATAAGGAAGGGTATGAAAAATAATGGTGCATTTTTACAATGGAATGCTATTCGGAAGTTAAAATAAATGAACTAGATTTATGTGTATAAATTTGTATGAATGTCTTATACGTTACAGTAGTGAAAAAAGTAAGTTACAAAAAGATAAAGTATTATGGAATTTATGTAAATTTCTAAAACTCAAAATATAATACTCAGCAGTTTATGTTCATTTACACATATCTGAAAATGTGTAAACATGGATCAGAAGGGTACACACCAGATGTAGAATGTTCTTTACCTAGGAGAGGTGAGGTGGAGACAGGGAGTGAAGAATGGGATTGTAAGGGCTTTAACTATATCTGTTATATCTAAAAACATATTTTAACTGGAGCAGATATAGCAAACATGGCCATAGATTACTTTCAGTTCTGCAAATGTGTCATGTTCTCTCTTTCTCTCACTTTCCCCCATCTCATGACTTTGTATCAGGGAAGGTTCAACCAGAGAAGGAGAACCAGTAGAAGAGATAAACAGATAGATGGGATAGATATAGATATATAAACTTATTGTATAGAATTACCATATGACCCTCAGAATTTACCAAAAGGAATTGAAAGTAGGGATTTGAACAGATATTTGTGTGTCAATATTCATTGCAGCATTACTCACAAGAGCCAAAAGATGAAAACAACCCAAGTGTCCATCAACTGATGAATAAACAAAATGCAGTATATACATACAATGGAATATTATTCAGCCATAAAAAAGAATGAAGTACTGATACGTGCTGCAACATGGATGAACTTTGAAAATTTATGCAAAGTAAAGTACGCCAGACACAAAATGACAAATTTTGTATGATTCTACTATACGAAATATCTAGAATAGGCAAATTCCCATAGACAGAAAGTAGACTAGAGGTTACCAGGGGCTGGGGAGGAGGACGGAATGGGGAGTTACTGCTTAAGGTCTAGAGTTTCTGTTTGGGGTTATGAAAAAGTTTTGGAAATAGTGATGATGGTTGCACTGCATTGTGAATGTAATTAATGCCACTAAATTGTTCACTTTAAAATGTTTAAAACAGCAAATTTCATGTTATATCTATTTTACCACAAGTTTTAAAAATTAATAATGTAATAATCAAAACCATTGAACTGTATATTTTAAATGGGTTAATTATATGGTATGTAAATGATATCTCAATAAAGCTTTTTTTTTTTTTTTTTTTTAAAGAAAGAAATGTATTGAAGGTAACTGGCTTACGCACTTACAGAGGCTGACTAGGCAAGTTGGAAATCTGTAAGGCAGGCCATCGGGAAGGGCAGGCTGGAACTCTCGGGCAGGAGCTGAAGCTGCCATCCACAAGGGGAATTTCTTCCTCAGGGAAGCCTGTTTTACATGTAAAGCCTGATTGGATCAGGTCCACCCAAATTATATAAAATAATCTTCCGTACTTGTAGTAACTGTTGATACATTTTAGTCACAGCTACAAAATACCTTCACAGCAACACAGATTAGTGTTTGATTGGATAACTGTCTGTACCCTAGACAAGTTGACACTCAAAATTGTCCGTGGCATCACGGTTTATGTTACGGAGTGCATTTTCTTCCTGTCTGTGACACCGACATGCATTAAGATTGCAAGAGAGTCAATGGGGTCCAAAAGCACTGTGGAAATATTTTGAAAAATGTACATTATTTCTGAATGTGTGATATGAAAATTATGAGTATAATAGTTACCCAGTGGCTTTTCATCTCTCCTAAAGAAAGATGAGGATTAATGTATTTTAAGGCATCTGTCATAAATTCTGCATTTACCCTTAAAAGAAAAATCTATGTACTAGGCCTTGAGTTTAGATGCAGGATGTTAAAATTAATAAGGCACAACACCTGGCCTCAGGGAGTTCCTAGTCTACTCCTATTTACACAACAAGAAAACATGATTCTTCCCCGGTCACTAAATGAGACACCACTGACTGTCTGGGTCTCCCCTACAGCCCACCCTGTTTCAGTTGCCTGTGGAAATAGCCTCTACTGACCGGCTTCAGAACCTCAGGGTTTACCAGTTGGAAAATAGTAAGAAATGAAAACACCTCCTAGTCTTTCAGAAAGATTACAGCCATTTCTTTCTGGTATAATTCTTTTCATGAAAAGTTTCCGGTGGCGCAGTGGTTGAGAGTCCGCCTGCCGATGCAGGGGACACGGGTTCGTGCCCCGGTCCAGGAAGATCCCACATGCCGTGGAGCGGCTGGGCCTGTGAGCCATGGCCGCTGGGCCTGCGCGTCCGGAGCCTGTGTTCTGCAACGGGAGAGGCCACAACCGTGAGAGGCCCACGTACCACGAAAAAAAAAAAAAAAAAAAAAGTTTCCCCAGGCAGTGCTCCTTCAAAGCAGCAGAAGCTAGACGTCTGTTTCTAATTGAGATGTAAGAAAACAATGGTCCCAGCACCTGAGGTAACAGATGATCCCTCCCTATTCTCCAGTGTATCTGATTTTAATCCCTTCTTCTATTATGCATTCTTGCTCCTGTGCTTCTTTTCTACTCTGCCTTTCTTCCTCTCTTTTCCTCTCTTATTTTCCTTTTCTCCTGCCTTTTCATGCTTTGGGTTCCCTCCTCATCTCTTTGGTCATTGTCAAGTCCCATGGTAGCACTCAGTTAAAGGAAATGCCATGATCCATTTTCTAACCTGTCAGTAGAGGGATGGAGAAAAAAAAAACAAAGAAAAAAAAATTCTGTTCAAGGTGAAATAAAAAGTAAGAAGTGGGAAGTTCTAAACTTCAGTTTTCCTTAAGTTTATTTGATGGTGTAATTTTTTGAACCATGTTCAAAAATTATTTCATGTTGACAACAATAATGAACTACCAATGATTTGGTCTTTTATGAAACTTTGTTTCATTAAAAGACAACCACTACTATTTTTTTTTAAAGCTTGGGAGTGCTTTTTCCCCAGTTTTTCTGCCTTTAATTATTGAATGTCTTGGTGGTTTTTTTTTCTTTGGCTGTATTGGGTCTTTGTTGCTGCACTCAGCTTTCTCTAGCTGCAGCGAGAGGGGGCTACTCTTTGTTGCGCTGCGCGGGCTTCTCACTGCAATGGCTTCTCGTGTTGCGGAGCTCGGGCTCTAGGCGCACGGGCTTCAGTAGTTGTGGTGCACGGCTTAGTTGCTCCGCAGCATGTGGGATCTTTCAGGACCAGGGCTTGAACCTGTGTCCCCTGCATTGGCAGGCAGATTCTTAACCACTGCACCACCAGGGAAGCCCTGAATGTCTTTTGAAAAAGAAAATCAATACTTTGCAAACTTAAACTGTACAATCTCCACCCTTATTGAGGCTCAGGCAGCATGCAATCATGCATGTAAACTTAACTGTGAACAAACAGTCCAGAATTCTATGAAAATTAATTTAATTATGCTCACCATGTTCTTCTATTGATGGAATGTGCTTGTAACTCCTTTAGGACAATAATATGGGTTATGAAATCTAATTTATGTGAGCAAAGTGTTTTGTTGTTGTTGAAATCATTAAATTTCTCTCAGAAACCATTTTGTCCAAGTGAGCAGTTTCACTACCATCTGAGAGGAGAAACTGAGGCAAAAATATACCATGAAACCAGAAGATTCCTCCCAAACATTACAGCATATTCTTGTATCATTTGCCTTCTATGCATCAAAATATCAGTGCTATGCTGTATGCTGGTAGGCAATGCAGAACCCCAGCACTGCATATTCCCTGACATTTTAGTTGAACAAATACCCAAAGGACCCTCCCAGGTGGATGTAACTTGGCTTTGGGCAATTGGTGTCCAAAGCCACATTAATGTTGTCTTCCTGAATCTGCAACTTGACAGTCTGATAAACAATAGCACTGAGAGAGGTGTGAACTTCCACTGTTTATCTCAATGGGCTGTTAACTTTGAAACCTAATTATGATCACTTAAATGCCAACACTGTTAATCATTTCACTGCTGATCACTGTACCAGAAACCTCCAGCCACAGTAGTGTGCTTATTCCTAGGGCTGCCAGACTCAATTGCCATGTCCTGATGTGCTTTTTCAGAATGTCCTCTTGTTAGTACTGTCAACCTTAGACTGCTTAAACTGGGTGTCTTTAATGCCTGAGCCCTTGGGTAAGCAAAGCACCTATTACTCTTTTGAAAACAAAGAAAAGGAATGGGTATCTGTTGTCTCATTTTGTTTGTTGGTTTTTAAACACTGAGACTGATGAATTTTCCTTATGGTAATCTTTGAAATCCAATAGGTCCTTATGGAAATCTAAATCCTTTGGGATACCACAATCATCACTGGGGGTACTGTAAAATAGGAGCAGAGAAGGTAATTTTCCAAAAGACACTCGGGTGAATTCATAGTAAATTGAATTTGAGGAATTTCTGATATCACAGACTTCAACCTCCCATCTAAAGTGGGAATCATTTTACACAATCTGACCAAAACTATGCAGCCTCTCTCTGAATATTTTCTGGGTTAGGTAATTCACCGCGTCACACAAAAACCCATTCTATTGCTTGCCTAGGCTGGGTTCTTGGAAGGTTCATCCTTGTATTCAATGTAATTCTCCCTGGTACAATTTTTATCCTTTGGCCCTAATTCACTTATCACACCAAAAATATTCTCTCATCCATCTTCAAATATTTTTAACAATGGTTCTTCCAAATCTCGCATCCTAAATACCAGCAATTCATTTCCAACGGCCTCCTTTATTGAATACCTATTATGAGCCATGCTCTGTACATGTATTAATCACTTAATTATCAAAACCCTGTGAAGTAGACATTTTATTACTATTTTTACATATTAGGAAAATCATAAAAGAGAAAAGGTGAGGTTTGACCCCTTTCTGATTCTCTTGCTCCATTCCAGCCACAGTATCTCCAATATTCCTCTTTTTCATTGCAATACCTTTCTTTTGTGAAGCCCTTTTCTAGCTTAACAATGTCATCTATAATACCAAATAGATATTATTATCCCTACTTTTACAACTGAGGAAACGAGGCTCAGAAAAATAGAAGTTCCTCTAATTCATCTAACAGTTTCCAGACTTTTTGACATTTCCATATCCAGTTGCTTGATCTACCCTATTTGCATGTGATATTGACACAACATGCCAGAGCCCACCACCATGGGACTCACATGCAGCCACGTGCCCCTGCGAGGCCCAACGTGGACATAAATGATGACGGCAAGCGTCCCCACTAAGCTCGAGTGCCGTCAATTCATCTCAGTCTAGGATTCGGGCAGCCACTATATAACCATCAATTGACCAAAAGAATAAGCCTTGTTTGTCATCCCAGGCTATCCAACAAGGGTCACTAACCTGTTTATATTAATAATATATTGAGGGACTTCCCTGGAAGTCCAGTGGTTAAGACTCCACACTTCCACTGGAGGGGGCACAGGCTTGATCCCTGGTCAGGGAACTAAAATCTTGCATGCTGTGCAGCACAGCCAAAAAATATGTGTGTGTGTGTGTGCTCCTTTCGGTGTGTACACACACACACACACACACACACACACGTATACTGAAAGAATGAAATAATACCATTTGCAGCAACATGGATGAAACTAGAGATTATCACACTAAGTGAAGTAAGCCAAAGGCAAATATCATATAATATCACTTATAGGTGGAATCTAAAATACAATACAAATGAACTTATTTACAATACAGAAACAGACTCACAGACATAGAAAACAAACTTACGGTTACCAAAGGGGAAAGGAGGTAGGGGAGGGATAAATTAGGAGTTTGGGATTAGCAGACACAAACCACTATATATAGAATAAATAAACAACAAGATCCTACTGTATAGCACAGGGAACTATATTTAATATCTTGTAATAACCTATAATTAAAAAGAATCTGAAAAAAATATATATGTATAAAACTGAATCACTTTGCTGTACACCAGTAACTAATACAACATTGTAAATCAACTACACTTCAATAAAAAAAAAATAAGAATATACAGATCCGCATATGACAAATTTCAAATGCGACAAATATGGCTACATTGGGATGAATAAACTGACGAAGGGATCTATGATGAGGAAAATGTACAACAGCCAAGTAGAAGATTGTTATTATATAAAAAGCAAGCGTTTACTAAAACTACAAATCCAGATGGGGTCTTGACCTTACATGGTTTGCAGTTCGTTGATGTACAACACTCAGAAATCCAACAGATAAATACAAAGAGCAATGGGAGACTGTTTCCTTCCCACTCCAGAAGGAATTCAAGTGGCCACTTGTTTGCAGTTTAGAAGAGGTCCACATCATAGGCATTGATTTTGTCCAGAAAAATCACCTCATGATGAGTGCATGTGGCTTCACGTGTGAAGGAAGAATGTGCTGGAAGAAAAACAGAAAAAAGGAATATGAGAGGCTGCAACTGAAGTCAGTGTATGTTATGGCAGGATTTCACTTTGGCTTATAGAAATATAATGGAAAACAAAAAGCAGCAGGAAGTGGAAGGAGGGTGCGCTGGGAAACCAAAGTTTATATCTTTCCTAAGGCAAATATAAAAAAAGAGGCTATTGACCTTTCTAATGAGCTCACCCCACCCCAGCCCCCATCTTAGGCCAGAGGCACTGTTTGTCCCACAGAAAAGCAGCAGTATCAGCATTATTTAGGAATGAATTAGAAATGCAAGTTCTCAGGCCCAGCCCAGAAGGGGTGGAGTGTGAGACCAAAATAGCAAGCCCTCCAGGAGATTCTGACGCTCACTGAAGTGTGAGAACCACCGGTCTAAGGGAAGTCGATAGCAAATCCGCCAGGACTGGCCCAACTGCAGCCAATATTGTTGTTATTCCAAGCCATCTACCAGCTCCTTCTCTGCATCCATCACCATTAATTTGATTGCAAAATTAAAAAGAAGGAAATCCATGCATCCACATTTGAAATCTGTGCTCCAATGCGCCACTGACTGGACTCTGCCTGGGATCCTGCATATGTTGGCTCTTTTTTTCACTGTGTCCTGAGTAAGCCCCTGCCTGAGCTGCTTAGCAGAAAATTTAGGGAGAGATTAGATATGTGCATGAAATTTTAAATAGTTTGAATAAAACCTTGGGTTCAACCTTTCAAGTGTATGTCTCTTGCATTGCAAGTTAGGAAAACATTCCTAAAATCTACTGAAAACTATCGAAAATCCAAATTCTTCTACCCCAAACTTTAAAATGCACAGTATTCCAAATCATTGTATAAAAATAAAATTATCATCCTTTGTACACTCTAATGATCACTTTTTCTGAACAACCAAAACTGTAGTTTCTCCAAGAAACATCTAAGGTTTTCTCAAACAAGTGTTATTTATTTCAGAATGGCTCTTTTCTGGAAATACTCTTCCTCTTGACACTAGATCAGTCTGCTGTTGATAGATGCATGTCAAGCTCTGCAGTTATAACGAAACCAGATTGGATGATTTTTCTCTGTGTTTATTTTTTCCATCAAAATGAGTCCACATCCCTTAAGGGAACCAACAAAGGCAGCCCAGCAAAGTGCCCTTCTAGTCTGCAATCTTAAGTTAGAAGCTCTGCTTCAAAATATTCTTTTTTTTTTTTTTTTTTTTGCGGTACGCGGGCCTCTCACTGTTGTGGCCT
This sequence comes from Lipotes vexillifer, assembly GCF_000442215.2. Taxonomy (NCBI): domain Eukaryota; kingdom Metazoa; phylum Chordata; class Mammalia; order Artiodactyla; family Lipotidae; genus Lipotes; species Lipotes vexillifer. The sequence goes on along the minus strand of NW_006782310.1, from coordinate 1,621,838 downwards.
CTCCCGTTGCGGAGCACAGGCTCCGGACGCGCAGGCTCAGTGGCCATGGCTCACGGGCCCAGCCGCTCCGCGGCATGTGGGATCTTCCCGGACCGGGGCACGAACCCGCGTCCCCTGCATCGGCAGGCGGACTCTCAACCACTGCGCCACCAGGGAAGCCCCTCTCTTATAATGTCACATTTTTTGGATAGTGTTGCTGGGCTATAGATGAGATAATCATATACTCTTGAGATAGAGGCAGTCAAGAACCATGAAGGGTCTGAAATTTTTACCTTACCTGCAAGCTAACAGGTGAGCTTGCTACAGTTTTGTAGAAAAAAACATGAGAATCTTGGGTCATAGATAAAGGATTTTATTACTCTCAGTAATAGCAATAGCCAGGAGATCAGCATTTGTACCAGTTACCCTACCCTCATTCCCACAAGGTGATGCTATGAGGGCCAGGTGACGTCTGCACACACAGTGAGTTGCATTACAGGAGAGGAATTCTGAGCTTAGGGAACCTGCATCTTTTATAGCGGACAGTAAGCCTGCTTAAAGTTTGGGCCAGAGAGAGACATTATCTTATTATACTGGCCAGTAAACAAAACTGCCCTTTATTTTGTGGGGGGGACACTGTGTCTCCTAAGGCTATTCATTACTTAAACTCCTTGAAAAGATAATTCAGAACAAGGCATTCAGTCCCTCTGCTCCCAAGACAAACAGAAATGCAAGAAATCCTTAGACAATTCTCTCCCAGCAGTGACTAAAGCCAGGGGCACTGAAGGAGCCCATCTTCCTGGGTTCAAACCACAACTCTTGGGTACATTACTTAACATCTCAGTCTGTTTCCTAATCTATAATAATAATAATAGGAAGATAATAATAATAGGAATAATAATAGGAAACACTTCAAAGGGTTGCATATAAGTGATATGATACCTAACACATGTAAAGCATTTTACACAATGTCTGATACAGAATAAGCATTTAAATGTTATTATTATTTTTCCTGTTATCACCACAGCTGGGAGTATTGAGGAGAATATCCTCAGATGTCACAGAATTCCCATTATAACAGGATCCTCAAATTTCCAAACTCTAAAATAAAAAGCAACTGTAGAAAAATTATAGAACATGCTACATGATACTACACATATTATGGAAAACCACATCTCTATTTATTCTAATATTTAAGTGTCATATACAATATATTTCTTACCATAAAAGGAACCAACCAAATATAAGTACCATCTTGTGTAAAAATGAAACCTTATCTCTTCAGGCTGTCCTCTTTCATCTCCTTTACAACTGCAACCAATACTGTCTTAGTCTCAACATGATTGAGAGAAATTCAAGTAGTGTATTTGAATTTCAGCCACATGTTTAATAAGGCCTGTCTTGGTGTCCTCATGGGCAAGATGCAAAATTTGGGCTGGAAGAAAACACAGTTTGGTGGATTGGTAGGAGACCGAACAACCAAGTAAAGAACTTTGATAAATTAGAGGCAATATGGTTTACTAGTAACAGCATGGAGTTAGAGAGATGTAGAATCAAAAACCAAGTTCAGGACTTGTTAACTGTGCTACCATGATTCAAGGTTAAATGTGCTAATATATGCAAGAAATCATTGGTAGTATCACATACATGGTAGATATTCCGTAGTTGTTTTCCTCCCATATCCCCCATTAATTAATTGTTGTCAACCACGGGAAATTAGGGCTTAAAGAGCTTTGTCCTCAAACCCTGTCCTCTCCACACTTTCAATCAGTTTTCTGGACGAAGGTGTCAATGGCATAATTATTGTATTTGCAAACGGCACAAAGCTGGGAGAAACAGGTAACACACTATCAGTAGATGGTTGGATTAGTATTCGAAAAGTTCTGAACAGCCTGGAAACTTGGTGTCATTCAAAATCACAAGATCACATTAAATAGGGATAAATATAAAATCCTCTACTTGGTTCCAGGTTCCAAAAGTTTAACTTCATAAATTATATGATAGAGAAACTCAGACTTGTGTTTTTTTTAAAAAAAAAATGTTGAAAATGATTCAGAGTTGAATCTGATTTAGTGTTTTTGCAAAAAGTAAACTGTGGAGGTCTTTAAATACCAGGCTACGGGACTATGACAGTCCAATCTGTTTTCCAGATTCCAGCTTTACTTAAATCCTAGCATTCTGTGGGCAGGGGAACGGTATCTAATACTATTGGATCACTGCCTATTTTAATACCCTTTACATTTCCTGAATGGCACTTGGCATGTAGTCCTCTTACATTCAGCTGGGGGAACTTGAAACAGAGGACTTTCAAAGGGACTCCCCTGGCGTCAGAGTCATCCTGGAGAGATGGAGGGTACCTTCCTTCCCCTCGGAGGTCGAGCACCCCGACCTCACTTCTGTCATCCTCTGCTGCTGCTCAAAAGTTATTCTTGCATTCTCAAAATATTAAACAATTTCATTAAAGAAATTAAATTACGTCTCAATTACTGACATTTCAAAAGACTTCATGTTAATAACATCAAATAGGAGAAAGAGAAAAGGACATACTTATAAACCAATTATCTTAACTGAATTCAATCTTACAATTTGCCTGCAATTCATAAAATGATTCCAGCTGTGGTTCTTTTGGTTTGGCTGCCAGGAGTACTTTAGTGAATTGTCCACAAACCAATACTATGTCTTTCTTGATTCCCCTTAGGAATCTTTATAGCAAAATCTTCAGTTTTTTGTCTTTGAAACTTTAGAATGATCACATGATAAATTCAAAAGACTGTGATACCGTTGGTAGAAATACAAAGGGCAATGGGCCTGAATCTCTCCTCTGAGTTTAGAAAGTGCTGACCTCAGATTCCTGAGCCTGGAGGCAAGAGGGGCTGCCTTGCATCCCTTCCCCAGCCATAAATTATTCTTTCTGGTTATCTCTTCCGGATTCCCTGATCCTTTCATCTCGCTTGCTATATCGCTGAGCAATCTTGCCCCAAAACTGCAGGCTTAGATATGCCCTGGACTCTGGGGACAACGTTATCTTTATCCAGGGGGACTTGGGGCATTTTGTGGCAGTACTGGACTCCTTCAGCATTAACGCAGCCTAACTTCTAGTCTTTCTAGGACCTTGTCTGCCAGTAACTGGGCTTCTGCTTCCAAAAGTCCCAAGCTCCACTACTGAGTCTCTGCTTGTTTCTCCTGTGGCTGAATCCCTTTCCCACAGCCTGCCCACCTCCTCCACTCCTCTTGAACTGGAACCTGTCTTTCATTTGATAGGTCATCTCTCACCCACTCTTCCAAAGAAACTGCAATCCTACCTTTGAACTCATGAAAGTGGTAAACGGTACAAGGAGGATTATAATCTGCTTCCTGCTCCCATCTGGTTCCACCCACACCACCCAGTGAATCTGTTCCTCGTTTTTTCTTAAGGTAACCACAGACTTCTTAATTACGAAATTCAATAGACAATCCTTAATTCTCACTTTACTCCATCTTTTTGTCCAGTATTTAACACTGCAGAGCACCCCTCTTTCAGAATCCTCTCCCCTACCGGTCGATTCAGCATCTTTCCAGCCCTCAAATATATTTTCCATTTTGCAGTTACAGCAACACCATCCTTTTAGGCACCCATAAAAAAATCTGAATCTTCCAAGAATTCTTTCCATCCACTTTATCCCCATATTCATCTGTCACAAATCCTGTTGATTCTACATCCTAAGAGCCTGCCCCTTCTCTCAACCATCTCCAACTGAACTTGCCTTAGTTCAGTTCTCAACAACTCTCAGGCCTTTTCAAGAGCCTCCTTCCAGACTCTTCCCCGCCACTCCATCTTCCAACTCATTGTCAGGGAGAGCTTTCTGAGTCACAGGTCATGCCAGGGGCAGATCCAGGCTTTGTGGAGCCTGAAGGCGATCCAATTTAGAAGGCCCTCTATAAACTACTCTATAAAATAAAAGATTTATTCTTCAAATTTTGCAAAAACCTATGTCCATTGACACATTGCTTGGGATCTTCCCAAGGTCCTGGAAAGACCTATGCAAACGAGGGGCCCTGGGGCTATTTTTTTTTTTTAACTTTTTATTTTATATTGGAGTATAGCCAATTAACAATGTTGTGATAGTTTCGGGTGCACAGCAAAGCCATACATATACATGTATCCATTCTCCCCCAAACTCCCTTCCCATCCAGGCTGCCACATAACATTGAGCAGAGTTCCCTCTGCTATATAGTAGGTCCTTGTTGGTTATCCGTTTTAAATATAGCAGTGTGTCCATGTCGGTCCCAAACTCCCTAACTATCCCTTCCCTCCACCCATCCCCCCTGGTAACCATAAGTTCTTTCTCTAAGTCTGTGAGTCTGTTTCTGTTTTGTAAATAAGTTCATTTGTATCATTTCTTTTTAGATTCTGCATATAAGTGACATCACATAATCCAAAAGGATACATGTACCCCAGTGTTCATTGCAGCACTGTTTACAATAGCCAAGACATGGAAGCAACCTAAATGTCCATCGACAGAAGAATGAATAAAGAAGATGTGGTACACATATACAATGGAATATTAGCCATTAAAAAGAATGAAATAATGCCAATTGCAGCAACATAGATGGACCTAGAGATTGTCAGACTGAGTGAAGTAAGAGGGGCCCTGGAGCTTTAACATCACCAGTTTCATGGTTAACATATGTCTAGCAAATGCTAATCCTGTGATGAAAACATTCGGTGGCTCCCCACCAGCTGGGGGATGATGATATTCAAAGTATTTTATGAACACCTATCTGGTTATCACTGCAGTCACATATCTTTTCACTTCCCCTGACATATCTGTTCGCTGATCCCCTAAAAGTAGTTTTCATTCTACAAATCAAGAAGCATTTTTCTCTCTTAATACCCTTTTATAAGCTGTTCCTATATCTGTAATATTTTTCCTTCTTCCAACCAAATCCTATGAACCTTTTAAGGAACAGGCAACTTTTACCTTATTTGCCTCATTTGTGAAGTCTTTCCAGTATGATTTTGTCAGTTCCTTCTCCCGGGCTCATAAAAGTTTGCACGTTTACCTATATTCTCACACAACACATTGTATTGCAATTGTTAGATTTTGTTTCCATCGCTGGATTGTGAGAAACAGGCCATGTTTTATTCATCTTGTATTCATAACACTTAGTATAATGGCTGTCTCATAGAAGGCGTTTAATTAATGCTAAATGAGCATGTAAGGAAATAAACGACTCTAGGTCTGACGCCTCTTGCTTCAAAACTTGTGGCATGATGCTCTGTTCAGTTTACTTATGACCCTTTTCTGCACCATCCAGGCAGAGACCAACTTCCAGGATTGCTACCTGCTGCCTGTCATTATACACCTTGAATAACTTTATCTGTCTGGCTGGATTTCCTGCTACCAACTGTTGAATCCATCTTTCCATTCCCCCAAGCACATGCTCCAGCCTGATGAAGATAGCTTTTTAGGTGTGTGTCTCAGACATTGTACTATATGCTAGTTTCTAGTTCTTTTTTTTTTTTTTTTTTTGCGGTACGCGGGCCTCTCACTGCTGTGGCCTCTCCCGTTGCGGAGCACAGGCTCCGGACGCGCAGGCTCAGCGGCCATGGCTCACGGGCCCAGCCGCTCCGCGGCATGTGGCATCTTCCCGGACCGGGGCACGAACCCGGGTCCCCTGCATCGGCAGGCGGACTCTCAACCACTGCGCCACCAGGGAAGCCCCCTAGTTTCTACTTCTTATCCACTCATTATCTCCAGCAAATAATGTCACAACAAAAGAGAGAGAGCTGATGACTTGAACAACTACCACGATAACTTGTGTTTATCTGTAACTATAACAGAAACAAGTGTAACTGGAATAGGGGGAAAGATGCCGTCCTGCCTGGAATATATATATCCTGCACTTTGGAACGGTTTTCTAGTAAGAAAAGACAGAGGAGAATCACCTCTACTTCTTGCCCATTGGCTTTCCCTTCAACTAGGCTATTTCACTGGCCTCTTCTTTCATGCTTTGTCAAGGAAATTGAGCTGCATGATCTACTGATTGAGACTGAATCTCCCACAGCTTGCCCCTTGGAACTAGCTATATTGATATATACACATTTGAAAAACAATTACCCTTTGACCTGTATAATGATAATGAGCACGCAAAGAATAGAAAATTGGTATTCTAAAGAATATGACAGCTTGACCTGCCTGGGGCTTTCAAGATGCTGTCTTCAGGCATTTGGAATCTCCATACAGCCTCTTAGGAGCTGTGTTAATATGCGTCCAACTTCTTGGAAAAGTTATTTCACCTCTCTAAGCCCGTTTATTCATCTGAGGATAAACGAGAGTAAATGAGATGCATGTAAAGCACTTGACTAAACACACACACACACACACACACACACACACACACACACACACTACTGCTTTATAGGTTAACTTAAATGCCTATCAAATAAATATCTTTATTCTGACTGCAGTTGAACACATTTGCACAACTAAAATGCAGTGCTATGGATTTTAGCTGCAAAATGTATGTATGTGAAGCCAAAATATACTAGTGTAGGAAAGGACTGAAGTGTAAAATCCTAGAGAAAAAATATGAGATAAAAAGAAATTTGTATTGATCATCAATATAAAACAGCCACTAGCATTATTTTACCTTATTATAATTGTTGAACTACTGTATTTGTTTATGAACATCTACTCAGAAAATATTCAGCATTGCATGTGGTCTCTGCAAGCATCATGGAATCCTCGTGTTATATGAGTAGCAAGGTTCTATGATTGAACAATGATGTTCAAGGTGGGGTAACATCCCTGATTTTCACTGTCTTTTTTCATTCTGGATGTTACTGTCTGTAAATTTAACTAAGATACAATTTATAGACCTTTTGGTATTTTCCTTGGTCTGTACAAGGGTTTTTTAAAGTAACAGTGATCAGTTGTATATTCCTGTTAATTGACACACATTTTGCATCCAATTGGTAAGATCTGGTTCTTTTGCTTTGAAAGCTGAAACAAAGCAAGCATATCCAAAACTGATTCTATACAGGTTTTACCACCACTTTTCTAACCACACCAACTGTGAGTGGTATCAAGCTTTCCCAGGAGAAGATCTGCTACTTGAAGAGGCTCTTGTGAAACAATCCTGCCTGTAGAGACCCCAGAGTACACAAGTCAGCCATGAAAAGCGTTTTGAGATTGCCCTGGAGTTCATGACGAGAGGAAAGATTTCACTGCTCAGGGATAGATGCTCCCAAAGGTGCAAGTTAAACACAAGCCCAAACCTATACATAGTAGGCTACAAATTATTTTGAAGGATTTGCTTGAACATTTTGAAGAAAAAAACCTAGAATATTTGCAAAATAATGAAATGCAAACTGTGTAAAATTCATTTGCTTTAAAATGAAATCTTTTACCAGCAAAGGATACCCAATAGCTTAGGTACACTATCTTGCCCTTAAAATTTATCCCATAGTATGTTAGCTGCCTTAAAATTTTTATGGAATAGAGCAGAGAATAAACTAATATACTTCAGAGCTCCAATGCAAGATGTTTGGATTTCACCCTTCTGTATTTTTTTTCATAAGTCCCTGAGAGAATATTCATCAGATTTCAATCATCAAATATTTATTAAGAATGTATCTTTTCTATAAACTGATATACTTCATGATATATTTTTAAATTTAAAAAGCAAGATGCAAAAGAATGTATAGAGTAAGTTACTTTTTGTGTAATAAGAATATTTAAAATAAAGTATATATGATAAGAATACATTAAATTTTTACCAAAGAGAAATACAGGAAATATAAACCAGAAACTAATAATTTTGAAGACCTGTAATGAGGGTGGAAGACAGGAGGTGTCAGAAAAGGGGATGGGAGTGAGACTTCACTAAATATACCTTTTTATATTATTTTGAATTTTTAATTAAGTAAACATTTTATACATTCAAAAAATAAATTCAATCAAAAAGGATGAAAAAAGTACATGCTATACTAGATAGAAACAAAAACAAAAGAGACTAAAATTATATCAAATTGAGTTTAAATAATAAAATAAAATAAGCTCACAGAGGAAAGAATCAACTCAAGTAAATTTTGAACATAGTATTCTGACCATAAACTTTTATACAATATATTCTAAACACAAAGAACTGCAAAGTAACCTATGCTTTACTTAGTGGACTCATTGTTAGAATACTATTGGTATTATAATTTTTCTAATTGCTTTATGTATATTTTAGGATAAAATAAATAAGGAAATCCATTAATGTTATTAGGAATACAGATTTTCACTGTAGGGGAAAAAAATAACATACAAATATAAACTAAAGGATGGTAAAGAAAGTGATACTGTGGTGTTACATTTGAATTGGAAATATCAGAAGGACATTTTTTACCTACTTCCACTGAAATGGCATAGAATAGTGTTTCACAGAGTGAGCTCCATGGCCTCCCTACATTGCAATCATATATGGTATTTTGGAAGTACAGATTCCTACGTCCCTTGACAGACTTACTTAATCAGAACCTCTGGGAGTAGGATCTACAAACATAAACTTTTAATTAAATATTTTATATTGAGACAATCGTAGATTCACATGCAGTTGTAAGAAATAATAGAGATCCCATGTACCCTTTATCCAGTTTCCCTCAATGGTAACATTTTGCAAAACTGTAGTACATTATCACAACCAGGACATTGACATTGATACGGTAAAAATTGTTTAGAATGTTTACATCACTTCCAGGATCCCACATGGCCACACCCACTCCCCTTCTCTCCCTTTCCCTCCACTCTCAGCTCTACCTATTTCTTAACCAGTAGGGAAGTCCCTGGACTTATAGATTCTTTTTTCAGGAGTTTTTGAATTACAAATCCAATTTCTTCAATAGTTATAGGGCTATTCAAATTATCTATTTCATATTAGGTATTATGGTAGTTTGCACTTTCAAGGAATTAGTCCATTTCACATAAGTTGTTAAGTTTATATGTGTCGTGTTTCTTTGTGGTATTCTCTTATTATCTTTTTGATAACTTTCAGAGTCTGTAGTGATACCCACTGTTTCATTCCTGATATTAGTAATTAGTAATTAGTAATTTTCTTTCTGGTTTTTTATTTTTCAAACTTGCTAGAGATTTTTCTTTTATTGATCTTTCAGAGAATGAGAATTTTGTTTCATTGATTTTCTCTATTGTTTTCTGTTTTCATTTCACTGGTTTTTTTGCTCCTATGCTTGTTACTTCCTTCTTTCTATCTGCTTTGAATTTATCTTGCTTTTCTTTTCTAAGTTCTTAAACTGAGAGCTAGATTATTCGTTTCCACTTATAAGAAGTGGCTAGAATAGTCAAATTCATAGAGACAGAAAGTAAAATAGTGGTTTTCAGGGGCTGGGTTGGGACAAAATGAGGAATTAGTGTTTAATGGGTCTAGCATTTCAGTTTAGAATGGGGTAAAAGTTCTGGAGATAACTAGTGATGGTTGCACAACAGCGTAAATGTACTTAATGCACTGAACTCACAATGGTAAACTCACAAATGGTTACAATGGTCAATCTTATGTTATGTATATTTTAAGACAATAAAAAAGATCTCAACATGAAGAAATAATCAGAAAATTTTTTTTTGCAAGACAATGGGCCTGGATTATTGCAAAAAAGCAGTGTCACGAAAAATATAAAAAGCTGGAGGGATTGTTCTGGAGACTTAGCTAGATTAGTGTCACAACAACTAAATCCATGGGTGAACTTGCATTGAATCTAGATTTCCTTTTAAAAAGCTATGAAGGATAATTGGGTGATAATCAGGGATGTTAGAAAATGGGCTGTATATTAGAATACAAAGAATTATTGTCAATTTTGTGATAATGGTACTGTGGTTATGAAGGAGAATGTCCTTCTCAGGAAATGTATGCTGAGGTATTTTTGACTTGTGGTGTGATATCTACAACTTACTTTTAAATATTTCAGCAAAATATCAATATACAGAGAGAGAGAGGGAATGTGGTAACATGTTAACAATTGGATAAATCTAGGTGAAGGGTACATGGGTAGCCATTGAACCATTTGTTCAACTGTTGCGAAAGCTTGACATTTTTCAAAATTAACAGTTTGAGTTGGGAGTACCATCTTCAGACTTCTGTTCATTATGGCAGATGGGGCAGGAACAGGAAGCCGTCGTGTCCCTTTTCTGAACACGTAAAAATTCTACATAAAAAATTCTTTTCCTTAATACCTGGCTACGCTTGAAAGCAAGAAAAAGAAAGCTCATTTTCCAGAAATAACAGAACTTAAAGGCAAAGTGTTAAATAGAAGCTGAACTGAACAGCTCAGGGACATCCAAACCAGGAATAGATGTTGGGGGCTGGAGGGGGTGAGTCCTAGACCCCCGCAAATGGGGCAGCTGGATTTACCTTCTGGGACCCAAGAAAGACTCTCCATATGTGGAAATGAAACAAAACAAAACGACCTCAACCTCACAGAATCAGCACAGTTGCCAGCTGTCTGCTCTGAGATGTGAGTGGAGGAAGGGGGAGAAATCAGAAACCCAGCCCAACCCTATGAGTGGACATAAGCCAGGTCCCCACCAGCCCAGAATCCATAAAATCCCAGCAAAGGTGCCTGGGAATGAGGCCCACAGGAACACCTCCACCATCCAACACAAGAAGACAAGCCAGACTGGGGCACAAATGAGGGAATTTACTGCTACTTTATTTGGCTCCGCTTAAAAAAAAAATTCTCAGCTCTCAGCTGAATGTCCCTGGAATTTCCCTAGCCTCTTTGTAGGAACTGGAGGGGAGAAGACACTTAAAGGTGGTTATAGCCTTTCCTCCCTAACTTAACCTTTAAAAATATATTTTAAGCCTAAGCATCAGATTTTTCTGTATGGCCTTAAATTGCCTGATTAGTAAACAGTTAGTTTTATTCGGAGGAGGTGATATCATTTTGTTATTTATTTGTAAGTAAAAGGACATGGGTTGTTTTCCATTAATGGAGATCTCTGGATACTTAAATCCTTCGTGGAGATGCACTCTCTCCTCCTGCTTTGGTTAGGAATTTTTAAAAGTGACTTCTTACCAGAGATCTTTCTGTCTTCTCTTCTGATGATTTACTGAAGAAGTTATTCCTCCAGTTCGAAAACCTTTCCTGGGCTTCCCTGGTGGCGCAGTGGTTGAGAGTCCGCCTGCCGATGCAGGGAACACGGGTTCGTGCCCCAGTCCGGGAGGATCCCACGTGCCGCGGAGCGGCTGGACCCGTGAGCCATGGCCGCTGAGCCTGTGCATCCGGAGTCTGTGCTCCGCAACGGGAGAGGCCACAACAGTGAGAGGCCCGTGTACCATAAGAAAAAAAACAAAACAAAACCTTTCATTATCTCTAAGCATTTTCCTCTCACTGCTCTATAATCCACTAAGTGCTGCTCGTGGCTTCTAACGTCTGACAGCTTACAAGAATAAAGGACACTTATGCACATACTCCCATTTAAAAGAGCACTGTTTCTTGGTTTTTTTTTTTAAAGCACTATATATTGGCCTGATTGAAATTCCATTTTGGGTATGAAAGAATGTAGATGGATTTCAGGGAGCGATCAATCACGATGGTAACTGTATTTGGCTTTTTTCTATTCTTTCTTCAATCATGGCTCATCTTACAGCCCATGTGGCCTCCTCTCAGGACCTATATTCTCTTCCCAGATCAGTCTAAATCACTCCCCTTCTTCTAGAACCTGCACAATGCTAGGTGCTCGCTGGCAAGTTTGTTCTCTTGCTGAGCAATTGTAATTGTCTAATTATCAGGGAACACTTTTTTGGAAGTGATCTGAAAACTGCTCTTCTGTAATTTCCATCAGTCAGTCCTAACTCTGCCCTCCAGAGATACAGCTGAGCCTTATGGTTTGTGGATTTGTATCTGCAAATTCACCCCAAAATCAGTAGCCCCAGCAGTACTGTGGTCATTTGTGTACATGTACACAGTGGCACAAAATTTGAGTAAAAACATGCACATTCCCAGTTGAGATCAAACAAGGAGATGCTCTGTCTTCTTGTTCCAGCTCTCGTGTTATTATATACAAGTGTCCTTTTGTGGTCTACTAAGGCCACATTTTTTTTTTTTTTGCATTTTTGTGTTTTGTTGATGATTTCACTATTTTAAATGACCCCCGAATCACAGTGCTGTCTAGTATTCCTAAACACAAGAGAGCTATGATATGCCTTACAGAGAAATTACATGTGTTCGAGAAGCTTTGTTCAGGAATGAATTATAATGGTATTGGCCATGAGTTCAATGGCAATGAACCAACTATATATTAAATAAATAAGGTGTCTAAAAAAAGACACATATAAAACAAGGTTATGTATTAATGGGTTGGCAAAAATGTGACCAGAGGCTCACAGGAACCTAACCCCGTATTTCCCCTAGAAGCAACAGAGTATTCATTAATTTAGTGTTCTTGGCAACTTTATAAAGCTTATTATAATTATTGTGGGTAAAAGGAATCAACTGCACTTATTGATGCTAACACATAGCTCACCTTTAATGAAAGAAAACAAAGAGGCTCATGTGAGTTTCACTTTTTTAGAGATAGGATAGAAGGGGAAAGGAATAGATATTAATGAGGAGGATTGGGGAAAATTATAGTTGGAAGTCGTCTTTGAATTCTCCCAAGTTCTTATTAGAAATACAAAGGATCTCTCTCAGGCAGAGGAGAGTCAAAGAACAGTTAGTCTAAGTGCATTCCAAAAATAACTGTCATAACAATCACCTCATTTGTGGTGTATTTTATATTTTATGAAGCATTTCCAGGGGCATTATTTCATTTGCTTTGCATTTACAACTCACACTGTGAGATAAGGACTGGTATCATACCTATTCCTAAATGAGGAATTTAGAGCCTTAAAAAGGAAGCAACTTGATCAGGCTTCATAGCCTATCAATGGCATCACTTGGAGTTGAACCAGACCCTTTGACGCAGCTTGCTCTTCCTATCACATGGCTTTTCAGGTAAGCTGTGGTTCTCCTACCTCTTTTTGCACCTCCCCTTTATTAGTACATCAATCTTGACCCTCAATTTCATAATCCATTAAGCTCGATTGCTATTAAAAACCAAATCCTCAAAGGAAAATGTGTGTGCCTTTGTTGCACAAACAACAATTTAGAAGCATCCTATTGCTCAATAAGCATCTAGCAAAGGCAGGCTGTATTCCCAACTCTGGACAGAGGGAACAGGAAAGTAGAGGAAGTTTTATCTGGGGAAACAAAGTTGACATACATGAAACTGAGTAACACTGATGCTGTGTAAACAAACCATCACTGCTTAAATCATTTCACAGTTGGGGCATAGCGGTAGCGCACTCTAGAAAGAGGTATGACTTGTTCATTGGCAAAGGAAAATTAAGCTTGCAGTTTGGAGTACATCTGCACATCAGTATGTAGTACAGCCAAACCACCATTTAGTGCTGAAGATACATGTCAGAAAATGGAAAGGTCAAGAGAATCAGCGGAGAACTTAGAGAGGAACAGTCCCAGCGTCGTTTTTATTGCCTGTACCCACAGCATGTAATCGCTCCTCAACCAGGGGTTTATTGACTCATGTTTAGATATCTCTGTAGGCCTTAGACTTATTCAAATGGTGAATCTAGGTAGGCTTAGGGAGTCAAGGTACCTAAGTAGACTCGAGGCTGCGTTGACCTGGTCAATGATTGCCTACAACCAGTAAAATTTGGAGTTGAACTTCCAGTCCCTACTTTACCCTTTAAAGTAAGGCCATTTTTATTTGTCCTTTGGAAAAAATCAAATTACTTGCTATGAATTAAGGGATGATAATAAGAAAATAGCTGTTAATGGCAAACAAGAGAACCCCGTTTATTCCACATAAACGAAACGAAAAAAATGCTAGTACTTGTCAGACGGAGGAAGACAAAGTATGACAGCCTCTGCTCACTAGCTGCTCCATTGGCTACTCAGCCCCAAAGTGAGTGGCTCTAAAGAGATAAGGCTATACTGGACTAGAGATTTTAAAGGCCTAAAGTTCAGCCTGCCTAGTGATCTGGGGCTCAGAATAGCCCTGTACACACACACACACACACACACACACACACACACACACACACACACACACACACCTTAAGAGAAGTACCTTCCAAATTCTGGAGAATGCACTGGGTACTTTGCAAAAGTATCCTCCTGGACACTGTTTTTGCTTACCTAGCGGGGGAGAGGAGGAAGGAAAATGTAAAAAAAAAAAAAAAAAATGACTGCAAATCTGTCCCCAAGTCACATGCATAACAGATCACATTGTCCACATTTTCCTTTTTTCTGGGAACAGAGTGGATACAGAAAAAGTCAGACAGACAAGTAAAACCTCTCACTATATAACTTTCCATTGAGAGTTGCAGACTCACGAGGCCATCAGAGCACCCACACCATTTAGGGATTTTCCTGGACTGAGAATTCTAATTCAATGGAGCTAGGACTCAGACACATGAGAAGGGAAAGACTTCAAAGCCCCATGATAATATTTTTAAAAGAAATATTAAGGGTTAGTAAAGTTGAGAAGAAGAGGATCCAGGCATCCGACACATTTACTATGTCCTAATAACTGAGAAAGAGTAAAATATGTACTCTATTCAGAATTAAATACTAGTTTACAGGGCAGGCAAGTGGGAACGCTCTACCGCCCTATTCTCTTGGTCTTCCCTGGGCAGATGAGGATGGAGACAGCCAACCTGCTAAACAGAAAACATTTGCTGCTGATGCTGCTATTATTATTATAATTATTATTAACAACCTATTTCCTTCACCCTGGAAAAATGTATTGATTTATTCACCTGATCAAACCGTTTGAATGTCCAAAAGCCATTAGGAAATAATTAAGGGTGAAAAATGCCACCTCGCATTTCCAGTGCTTTCCTAAATGTAAATAAGAGACTTTGGGTTTGTGTTTTATGTAGAAATGAGGCTGGGATTCCAAGTCTGCCCCTCATGAGAGAGAAAAGAGGAGGAGGGAGGGTGAGTGGCAGGTCACTCATTTTTGCCTTTCTGACAGAATGTGACATTTATCCTTACCAGTCTGTCAGATGCCTGAAATTCTCATGTCTTTACAAAATATTTTTCTATTTAGTTGAATCAAGCAGCACAACTACAATACGTCTTCCCTCTGTGACTGCCTTTCACAGCCTCTGCCTTCACGAGACTTAGATGAGGTTTGGGTGATTCATGGCGCTTAAACTTCTCCAGAGCACTTTTTCAATTGGAAAATTCTCCTAAACTGAATGCATCATCAACACGGTTGTCCATGCATAAAAGAACGAGAAGCAAAACAATGAGCACCATTTTTTAAAACCTACGCTTAAGCCAAGAAAAACAGTTATATCACAAAATGTTAAAAGACCTTATCTTTCAGTTTCCAGGAATCTTTCATGGAGAACATGGCCTATCTTTGTCTCAGAGCCCCTTATTCTAGGCTTTCTAAATTACAAATAAAAGACATAGTTTATATTCAGTTTAGCTTATTTTCAAGTTATTAACATGATGTATAGCAACTTAAGTAATGCCACCACCTGTTTTCTTTATGGAGAACTTCTCATCCCTCAACCATATTGATTCTTTTCTTCATTCTTTGGGAAAATACTTAGAAATATTTTTGTATTTTAAGTGGTTTTCTCATTATTATTCTTATTTTTTATTTATTAAATAAGAAGATACGGTTTTGATGTAGAGGATAGTCTATTGCAAAAATGTTAGTTATGCTGATAAACACAAAATCTTACCCGGAACTTCAAATTCAAATACTTACCTATATTTCTGACCCAAAGGTACGCACTGGCTAATGGAACAAGTGCCCCAGTAAGAGTTAAGAGGTGCAGGCTTTAGTTACAGTCAATTCTGACTCAGTTTCCCCAAATGTAAAACTGGGACCGTACAAGTTTCCCATCTCAATGTCAGAGCTATTTATTCTCTCACTTAACACGTATTTATAGAGCAAAACTATACATCAGGAAAAGCAGTGCAGGGCACTGTTTAAGAGACTGTGTAGGCTTGAATCCCAGCTCCACCACTGATGAGTTACAAACATGAGTACGTTTCTCATCTATAAAATGGTACCCACCTCCTAGGTTTATTGTGAGGATTAAATAAATAAAACATATTAATCTGTTTCTGGCACCCACAGTAAACACTCAACAAGTGTTAGGCATTATCAATATTATTTTCAGTGGTTACTAGAGATGCAAAGATGAAAATTCACAGCCTCTGTCCTCAGGAAGCTTCCAATCTGGTGTGGAGTGGTTATGCGAACAGAGAAAATCGATCACATAATTCTTACAATAGAAAGCCACACAGGAACGGAGCAGAGGTGAATTCTCTTGCCAGGATCAGCTGGAGAGACTGAATCTACTTTGTTCTTGCAAAGTTATATTTGAATCCACAGTTAAACAGGTACTGTTACTTTGTGTCTTCTTGAAAAACTGAACATTTTTCATACAAATAAAAACGTTAGAAATGTCTGTAATAGGAGTTGAAATCATAAGACACAATGTATAAGTTAGAACTGTTCTTATTATATTAGAAATGCAATTCAAATCAAATTCACTTAAGCAAAAAGAGAATTCATTGCCTCATGTAATGGAGAAATTAGAGTTCAGCTGGCTTAACAAGGTCAATTTCTCTCTCTCTCTCTCTCTCTCTCTCTCTCTGTTTCCCTCTCTCTTTATTCTGTGTGTGCTTGATTGTCAGGCCTGTTCTCCCCCTCACTGGCGCCAGGAACATCCACCCCTATCCCCATTGAGCAGTGCCAGCATGAACAGACCTCTTCTTCACCACTGGCTCCAGCAAAAGTCCCAGTGTGACTCTCGTTGGCCCAGCTTGGGCCTCAAATCCATCCCTGAACCCTTAGGTAGATGGAATACTCTGACTGACTAGGTTTTAGCCACATACCCGCCTTTGGAGCCCCTCAGAACCACATTAAGTGAGAATAGGGGAAAGGAGGCATTCCCAAAAGAATAAAGGATGGCGAGTTCTGTAATCAGTAGGAAGCTTCAAGACCAAGTTGTAACTTTAATAGCTGTGTAAGAAGCTTTGGAAAGTAGCAGAACCTTCCTGAATTTTAGCTCCAACATCCAAAAAGGATGAGTATTGGACTAAATTACCTCTTTTACCATGGTACCATTAGAGTTCTTTAATTCTACTGCCCTACTTTTCTAGGAAAATGACTAGTATAGGGTGTGTTGAAGGACATTTAATTCTTAGAAATAAATTATTCTATAAGAGGCAGTTTTTATAAATTTCCCAAAATGGAGCCCTGGCATGGAAGAGTAAAGATGAAATGGAGTCAGATTTAGGTCACAGGGCCCAACCTCCTCTTGGGGATCTTAAACACTAGTAAAATATGACTCAATTCATGTTACATTACTCCTTCCTTTAAGGATCCACCCCCAAACAACAAACATCATTGTAATAATTATTTGATGAACTTTCACAGGTTTTCTCTCCGGAAGTGGGATGAATCTGGTATGGGTATTTACCAATCTCATTTCACAAAAAAAGAAACTGTGATAGAGTTAAGTTGTACACTAAAATGATGCAGAAAGCCTAATCAGTTAATGGAGCTAAAGCTAATCCAAAAAACTGCCAACTGATTACATCCCAGCAAAAGTGATTAGGTGCGATAACTGATTACATCCCAGCAAAAGTGATTAGGTGCGATAACACAAAAGATCAGACTATCACATCAGACTCACACAAAAGAAATATCTAACCCACAGTATCAAACTTTACTAATAATAAGGATATAAGTAAGGCTGAGGTAAAGCAGGTTCAACCCTATCAGTTCAGCTCCCCAGGTTTTAGTTTTTTCCATGTTGAATGCACTCTGGGCCCAGATCTACCAGGTGATATCACTAAGTGATGTATAAAATCCAGTCAAATGCACAGAAGGGGCCATTTTGATCATGAAGCATTTCTATGTTGTCCTCAGTTAGTTACATTGTTTACGTGACATATTCCAGAAGCCATTCCCATAATCCATAGATTTTAGGTTGGTTTACCATAAGGAATCCCAGACAACCAAGTTCATTCTGCTAAAAGCATTTCACAGTTAAGGACTCTCCTGCTAGCAAATACCATTATTTTGTTTGGAAGAAGTCTACCATTACTAGACCGAGTCACCTTATTTTTTCCCCAGGGCCATCTCCCCCTTATTTTGAGAGGATGGATTACAGACTTGCTGCCTAACCATTTATTTGCTCACTAGTAAATCTTAGCACATAGGAACTCAACAGTACTGAAATGAAAGGGTAATGTAGTCCCTACTTCTTACCATTGAAGCTGATTTGAGAAGCTGGAAAGTTTATCATTTCAATGGCCATTTAAGTGATTCCATCTTAGCTAATTTAATCCAAGACTTCCTAAACCACACTGGAATCAACCTGAATGTAGTCAATTCTATGTAGTATTCCAGCTTTCAGGAAGCTCTCCAGATTGTGACCCACCTTGGATTAGTCTTAATTTGGGTAGAGGGTGTTCATATCCCTAGAAAAAGTTTGCCTTATGTATACTCAGGACAGCCTATTATTTACATGGTATAAGCGAAAGGGCAGCAGAAAGTCTCCTGACCCCAAACATCCTTGCCTGTAAAAACAAAGTGCTTGGTAATCTACTTTCTACTATGAGGGGATTTCTTCCTTTGGGTTAAGCATTGGCCTTTCTAAGCAATCATCTTTAAAATATCTCAGAAGATTAGAGATTGGGTCATCTATCCCTAGAATAAACAATGAACCATGGCACCATCTTTAGAAACCAGACATGTCCTGGAGCTGCCTGAGAATAGGAGGTGTCCATAGTACTTAAAAAGAGGAGTTGGGGGAGGAAGGATAATAAAGAGGAGGAAAGGGGGAACGGCCTGGCAGTCCAGTGTTTAGGGCTCTGCGCTTTCACCACTGAGGGCATGGGTTCGATCCCTAGTTGGGGAACTAAGATTCCACAAGTGGTGGCACAATAAGGAAAAAAAAAAAAGGGAGCAAAGGGAATATGAAGGGAAAATGGCAAATTCTGAAGGGAAATTTTAAATCAGTTTTCTTTATGTAAATTACCATCACCTATAGATCTCTCCCTGGCGCAAAATATGTTAGCTCGGGCATGGGCAACTTTTTCTGCTTTAGTTAGATATATCAAGAGCCTAATACAAGATTGACTAACTGCATCTTTTTCTACATTTTTTTCAATTTCATTACTATTTAGACCACATATTTATTTTAGTGGGTAGGTAGTTGCTTTATCTTTCAAATTGCTCATAGCTTGTGACTCACAGATAAGGTAATATTCAACTTCTGGCAAAATCTCGCCACCATTTTATTTTACTTGCCCTGGACTGTTTGGCTTGAACAGGCCTGTGGAGGATCCTTTCACCTTAGAAGAGTTTCCTACCCTTCCCCCTCTGACAGTAGACACAGCTTAAGACTATTCCCAAGAGAATTAACATCATAATATGTTTGGCATTTTTAGAATAATCAGGGGAAAAGTGACAGTTGATTTCTGTAAGATGCCACAATCAAGACATCCAGATATTTGAAAGTAACCACTTCCTGAATTACCCATGAAAACTTCTTACTTGGGAGTGAAGCTATGGACAAAGTAGCTATGGAAGTCTGGCTGTTCGTGCCCAGGTTCCCACTGTGAAATAGGGATAATGATACTTAGGTACTAGAGTGGTACTGGCACACCTCGCTTTATTGTGCGTCACAGATTTTGTGTTTTTCACAAACTGAAGGTTTGTAGCAGCCCTGCATTGTCAGATGATGCTTAGCATTATTTTAGCAAGAAGGTATTTTTAAATTAAGTTATGTACATTGTTATTTTAGACATAGTGCACACTTAATAGACTAGTGTAAACATAACTTTTATATGCACTGGGAAACCAAAAAGAATTCATGTGACTCAATTTATTGAGGTGGTCTGGAACTGAACCTGCAATATCTCCAAGGTATGCCTGGACTGAGAAGACAAAGTGATAATAGATGTAAATAAAGCCCCATGAAAATGTAGTTTGTTGCCCAGTTACTGAAATTCAACAAATATATGCTGAGTGTCTACTATCTGCCAGGCACTATGCTAGGCACGGGGGGTTCTGTGATGAACAGGACACAGTCCCTCCTTTAATGAGCTTACAGTCTAACAAAGGAAAGCAACAAAGGACAGTGTAGTGGAATGAGAGCTGTTGGGAGGGAATTGGACGGGATTCTAAGGGGCAGTTGTATACATGGACAATTAGCCTGGCCTTGATGAGACAAGGCCGGTACGCAGTAAAAGAGCTCTGAGGACTGGGATGGAAGGGGAAATGGGCGTTACAGACAGAGGCGGGACATGCAACATCCTGAAAGAGCTGGGAACCTTAGGAGGCCTGCAAGTGTGCTGGAGGGGAGCTCAGAGGGGTGAGACAGAAAGCTGGCGGGGCCGCGTCCTGATAAGCCTTTGTGCCCCTTACATGAGTGACCACTTGAGAGTGTCTTCTGATAGACCCTGAAGGGCTCTAAAGAAAAATTTTAAAGGATGACATAGAGAGAAGCAAGATTTATAGATCTGAGAAATACTAGGGAGACAGAAAAGACTTGCACATTCAACAAATATTTATTGAACTTTTTAAATTAAAATGATGAAACTGCTTTTAATTCACAAATTACATGAATAAGGAAGAGAGAAGGTAATCTTTTTCAGGGATGTTTGTAATAAAGTGAATTTTTTCTCACTATTCTCGGCATTTAAACTTTTAAATTACAGGGACTTCCCTGGTGGCGCAGTTGTTAAGAGTCTGCCTGGCAATGCAGGGGACACGAGTTCGATCCCTGGTCCGGGAAGATCCCACATGCTGCGGAGCAACTAAGCCCATGTGCCACAACTACTGAGCCTGTGCTCTAGAGCCCACGAGCCACAACTACTGAACCCGCATGCCCTAATGAAGCCCGCGCGCCTAGAGCCCGTGCTCCGCAACAAGAGAAGCCACCTCAATAAGTCCCCACACCACAACGAAGAGTAGCCCCCATTCGCCACAACTAAAGCCCACACGCAGCAACAAAGACCCAATGCAGCCAAAAATAAATAAATAAATTTATTTTAAAAAAGAATTTTTAAATTACATTTCGTTAAGTTTACTTGTTTCCAAGGTATCAATATCAGAATCAATATTCCTCATCACATGCAGTCTTGAGTCATTTCTAACACCATCTTTTTTTCCTACCACAAGCAACATTTCTAAAGCTTTCAATAGGTGGCCTTATGACTCAAAGCCATACTAACTCTTCGAAGACTGCCATTCCAAATTAAATTTAATTAAATTTCCTACTCCTTCTTCGTGTTTGAGTTTAGATGTCACTTCTTCCAGGAAGCCTTCCTTGAGCTCCTTTCCACCCCATCTCAGTTAAGGGACTTTGCCAAGTGCTCAAATAGTCTCTGCCCTTCCTCTGTCATAGCTCTCACCTCACTGTATGATAACTGTCTATCACTCATCTGTCTCACCCACCAGAATGTTCACCCCTTAGGGTCAAAACCATGTTTAGCCTGTTTATTATCATCCCCTAAGTGCTTGGTCCACATCACACAGTGAGCACTTGATAATCACTGGTTGAATAACCAAATAAATGAAGAAAGAGATAGGAACTGAAAGAATAAGTGTTGATTGATTGCCATACCACAAAGTATACATACATATAGAGTACCTACTATATTCCAGGAACAATGACAAGGTTGAATTTACTATTTAAAGGACAAAGATGACCATCACTTTTTTTGTTGTTTTTCTTTTACCAAAATGAAACGGCATTATAAGAAATATACTTTGGGGCTTCCCTGGTGGTGCAGTGGTTGAGGGTCCACCTGCCGATGCAGGGGACACAGGTTCGTGCCCTGGTCTGGGAAGATCCCACATGCCACAGAGAGGCTAGGCCCATGAGCCATGGCCGCTGAGCCTGCGCGTCCGGAGCCTGTGCTCCGCAACGGGAGAGGCCACAACAGTGAGAGACCTGCATACTGCAAAAAAAAAAAAAAACTTTGATCATTGCAAAGGCTGTTCTTTACTAGTTGGTAGATTGTAAGCAGCTTCCATTTTCCCAAGATGGTCCTCTTTGGAGCACTAAAGACAAAGTGGGTTTGAAAAGCATAGATTAAAATAAGGTATAGGAACCCCATGCAAGCAAGGCTACCCACAGACATCAGGTAGAGAATAGGAGGGAGCCACAAACCAAGTGAGCTCAATTTCATTTTATTTTTTTACTCTTACAAATTATATCACCATGAAAGCTTTTTGTTTCTTTGCTTGACTCTATTTTCAGGTTCTATCATTAACACAGTTTTTATGTGTTACATCTGTTATAAAAATATTATAAGGTTACTTATAATATCAAAATCTTGTATAATTGGAGACAAGTGCAAAATGATGAATGACTGAAGTAAAGCAGGGACTGTAAGACTGAAGTGTGGATAGGAATTCAACAAAGGAGCGTTTACTGGCCCAGAGAGGAGCCGTGGTTATGAAGGGAAGGAGACAGAGCTAGGAATTAGGGAGAATATTTTAAATAACTTGGTACTTGAGCATATTTGGGAGCTGCAAGGCAAGTGTCGATTAAAAGGGAGTGATTAGAAATACAGAAGTGAGGGAGAATGGTCCAGAGGGTTACAGGAGGGAGGATATACCCAGAAAGCCTTCCCACCTCAGAGAATGGATAGAATCAGAGAACATCCTGGCACTGCTTAGAGTGTGGTCCTCCAGGCTAACACTTCTGACCCAAGGCTCATAGCACCCTAGAGTTATTTCAAAGGTTCAGGAATCCAGAGGTGAGCCAATCATTATAAGCTGCTGGAATAAAATACCTTCTCCCACCTGTACCATTTTTTTTTAAAGTACATAGATATTGTTGTGAATACTTAAATACAAATTCACTTAAAAGTACAGTGAATTGATTTAAAAATATCATGTGGCTGTTCCTTATATATATATTTATATATTAAAAGGAGTCCTTATTACTCTGAAAGATTGGAAGTTTCTGTCTAGATAATGTGGAACTGTTGGTGATTCCTGAGACAGGCAGTGATGTGATGACAGCATAGTTTTTTGGAAGATTCATCTGTCAGTAGTGGATCAGACGAATTGAAATGGAGAGAGAATAGAGGCAGGAGAGTTTCATATGAGCCAATCCTAAAAGCCCTGAGCAACTTTTGTCAAGCATCTCACAAGGCCACACGTTGCCTAGACAAATAGTCTTTTCCTAAAATTTCCTCTCTGTTTCTGAAAGAAAACAGTGCTCTCAAGTATCCAACAAATAGCAAGCTTAGCTTTTGGGGTTTTTTTTAATGTCTTCTCTTTTTCTGACCATACAATTGCTCCAGTATCAGGACAAAGGGATCTGCATCTCACTATGGTCACAGCGATGCTTTGTCCTCCCTAAAGTGTGTGTCAGTCTTAACTTTCTAGCACTCTGCTGGGAAAGCAGCCAACGGCTGGCTCCGACTACCACGGCACTCGTGGCCCCCTAGTGGGGCGACAGTAGTTTCAAGTAGAAATCAGATTGGCTGAGAACAAATGCAAACAAAATAATACACCACAAGAATGTCTTGAGATATAATGAAATCTTTTCGATAAAAATCCCATCATGCAAAAATATACAGACGACAACAAAAAATTGAAACTCAGCCAATGAGGCTGAATACAGAGAAATTGAACTCGGAGACAGTAGGAAATAAAATTTAAATAAAATAAAATAATAAATAAAGATTAGAAGAGCAACATGAAAGTGGTTATCGGGTCCAAATATAGCTGAGAAAACCGTCATCATCATGAGGGGATTGGGGGGGGGCGTCCTTTCTCAAAGGGCTGGCAGCACAGCCTGCGATGCTGACACTCACAGCATGTCCAGGTCCTCCCTTTCAGCGCGACGGTGTTTCTCCTGTGGTGTCACCACACCAGATGCTCTGCTTGCTTTATTTGGGAGCTTGGAGGGGGAGGGGATTGGCTGTTTTGTTTTGTTAGCCCCCAGATTGACCACTTTTAGAACCTTACCATCCTCCAGAATTTTACTGTCCTCTCAACCAGAGTGGTAAAAAAAGAACCAGGAATTTTGACACGTAGGCCTGTCTGTTCTGTGTACTAATTATTTCCTTCCTTAACCGTTTAGTTGGGTCCCAATGCAAAGCACATTGATAGTTGTGTTTGCTCACTGATCATCACCAAGCTTGGTCTGCACTCCGAAGAGCATTAACTCCATGAAACCCGGGACTACAAGTCAGCTGGCAGAGAAAGGCCATTAATTTCTTCATCTGTTTCCCCACCTCACATTCCTCCCACCCTCCGTGGCTCTCTGGAAACTTAGTCTTCACGTTCCGAATCTTACACTGTCCAGGGAGAGACAGAAATCCATCCTGCTAGAAAAATTTAGGATAGGAATTGTGTATGAATACACAGCTAATGTCAGTAATATTAATAATGCCCCAAACATGTTGTTTTATGTTGGTTGGAAGACTTATGTGTGTTTGTTTTCTTATTATGTACACCACTTAGATAAAAACATAGAAGAATTAAATGTTATGTCAGTTACAAAATATATGTATTGACATGGAAATTGTTCAGACTTTGTTAATATAAACTGGTTCACAAAACATTATGCACAGTATCATCCTGTTCTGTGAAAATGTATTAAAATGAGTATGTACTAAGCAGAAAAAAGAAAGAAAGAAAGAAATCCATCCTGCTAGAATGTCCCATCCTCCCTTGTTAATTCACAACAGTAAACAATTCCCACAGTCTGGAAAGCCTTCCTTATCTCTAACCTAAATCATGGGTGGTTTTGTACAGTCTGGTTCCCCTAATTCAGTCCTCAAGGAAGATGTATTAAAGCTGGCCACTGTCTTTTGTGCAAGAACCCTCAGTGTCAAGGAAAAATTAAATTTGCTCCAGGTCTTAGAGAATCATCAAATGTTAGAGCTGGAAGTAATGTTAGAAACCATCTCAAAAAAATTAAAAAATAAACAACTACTGTCCCCTTTGCAGCCCACTGTCCCCACTACCCCCAACTTAAAATACAAAGGAACTGAAGGAACTTGAGCTAATCAAGTTTTACTACCACACCGCGTATTTTCCTCCTGGTTCCCTTAATGTTTCATTGTGTATTTTTCAACCACAAATAAACTCTGAAGTTCTCTTGTAAGAAACAGCCTCTACCCAAGTGATCACAAACTCTAAAGCGCAAAGAAGCTCCTAGACATGAGGAAACTGAGCCACTGAATAAGGAGTGGTGTAACTTTGGCAAATGAAATCTCTCAAGCCTGGTCTGAAAGTGGCAGCCTTGCAGGGTGGCGATCACCCCTGATTTTTCAAATCAAGAAACCAAGAATCAGAGTTGCTAAATAGCTCATCCACAGGCTTCCAGCAGGTGAGAACACAGCCAGATTCTGAACCCACCTGCATCTCCAGAGTCTGCTTGGCTGTCATTAAAAACAAGGGAGAACTGAAGGTACTTTTAAAAATTAACAGAACAGTTTTTCTAAAGTATTACAACGTTTTATTTGTACTTAAGCTTCTGTATTAAACACTTCAAGTCTTCTTTATGTAGAAACTAATCTGAATGTTGCCTCTTTTAGCCTACAAGCCTGGAAAACAGAAATCATATTTTTTTAGAAGGGCGCCATAAGCAAATACTCACTGACTACATTTTATTGATTTGAATTCGACTGTGTTAAGTACAAAAGAAACCTTTTCTCCAGTGTCAGTATTCTCTGCTTGTGTTTGTCTTTGAATTAATTTTGCTTTGCAACCACCTCACTTTTTGGCTGGCTCAGATCCAGCCTCTGTTCCACCGTTATTGCCTTTTCTGGTATATTTCACATAGCCTGGCTTTTGGCTTCTTGTTGTTTTAAAAGGTTGTTTTTATTTCTCCTGCAGATTAACACTATCCTTCAAGTCTATGTTTCCAATCTCTCCTCCAAATGAACAAGGTCACCCAGGGATCTAGAATCCTGATGAGTGTGTTCTGCCGAGCTTCGGAAAATATCTCTCATTTGTGGGCACAACAAGCAATGAAATCTGAAAATATACAACATAAATAAATTAATGAATATTTATTTTATATCTTTTTGTGTGCATGTGTATAACATTGTGGTGGAAACAAACAAAAAAAATAGCACAGAATTTCTTCCTTTGAAGAGATTTTAATCTAATTGGGAAGAAAGATAGCATCACCTAAAAAATAACAATACATGATAATGAATTAGAAGAATCAGATGACTGTACCAGAAAATAAATACCACAGGAGTTCAGAAGAGTAATCAATCTAGTCTCAGAGGAAGTAAGGCACGTGCCAAGCTAAATGCAGGGGTCAGCAAATTTTTCCTGTAGAGGACCAGATAGTAAATATATGCTTTAGGTTTTGTGGGTTGTAAGGTCTCTGTTGCAATTACTCAATTTTTCCATTGTAGTGTGAAAGTAGCCAAAACAACACATAAACAAATGAGCATTCCTGTGTTCCAATAAAACTTTATTTACAAAAACAATCAGTGAATCAGGTTTGACCCGTGACCATAGATTACTGTTACGGATTGAATGTTTGCATCCCCCCACAATTCATATGTTGAGGTCTTAATTTCCAATGCAGCTGTATTTGGGAATGGGAACTCCAAGGAAATAATTAAGGTTAAATGAGGTCATAAGGGGTGAGGTCCTGATCCAAAACGATTAGTGTCCTTATAAGAAGAGACACCAGAGAGTGCTCCACATTCACCCCCAGACACACTGAGAAAGGCCATGTGAGGACATAGCAAGAAGGCAGCCATCTGCAAGCCAGGAAGAGAGCCTCATCAGAAAACAAATTGGGTGAACCCTGATCTTGAACTTTAAGCCTCCAGAACTGTGAGAAAACAAATGTCTATTGTTTAAGCTACCCTGTCTGTGGTATTTCATTACAACAGCCAGAGCAGACTAGGACATTTACCAACTCCTGGCTAAATGTAATTTAGCTACAGAGGTAAATAGCAAAGCATCTAGGCAGGGTCAAAGTGTGAAGCAAGGCATACTCTTGTCAAGTCACCAGTGACCCCTTTGCTGCTAAAGCCAATGGTCCATAATCAGTTCTCTTCTTACCTGACCCATCAGCAGCATTTGGAACTATTGATTTCTCCTTCCCTCTTGGTAATCTTTCTACGTTAATCTTCTAAACATCACAATTTCTTAGTTTTCCTTTTCCCTCAATGGTAACTCCTTTTCAGTCTCTCTGGTTGGTTTCCCCATCTTCCCTCCAACCTCTTAATGTTGGAGAAACCCAAGGCTCAGTCCTTGATCTTCTTTCCCTCTCTGTTTTCACCCACATCCTTGGTGAGCTCATTTAATCTTGTAGCTTTAAATGTCATCCATAGGACGGTGACTCCCAAATCTGTATTTCCAGGCCAGATTTCAAAACCATGCTCCAGACTTGTATATCTAACTGCTTACTTTGCAGCTCCATTTGAATGTTTAAGAGATATCTCAAACACTAATGTCCAAAACTGAGCTCCTTATCGCCCCCAAAACTTTCTCTACATAGTTTCCCCGTCTCCATTCTCCATCTTCCAGGTGCTCTTCAAAAGACCCATAAAATTTACAAAACTCAAAAATCTGTTAGTCTGAAATCAGGATCTCCAAGAGATATTTGCACTCCCATGTTCATTGCAACATTATTCACAATAACAAGGAAGTGGAAACAACCTAAATATCCACTGAATGTGTAAAGAAAATGTGATTATATATATATATACA
The DNA here is from genome assembly GCF_000442215.2 of Lipotes vexillifer. NCBI lineage: Eukaryota > Metazoa > Chordata > Mammalia > Artiodactyla > Lipotidae > Lipotes > Lipotes vexillifer. Next base: position 1,594,122 of record NW_006782310.1, on the reverse strand, counting down.
ATGGAATATTATTCAGCCTTAGAAAGAAGGAAATCCTGAAATATGAAATGACTTGGTTGAACCTGGAGGACATTATGCCAAGTGACATAATCCAGTCACAGAAGGACAAATACTGCATGATTCCACTGATGTGAAGTGCCTAAAATAGTCAAATTCATAAAAGCAGAGAGTCGAATGGTGGTTACCAGAGGATGGGGGGAAGGAGATAGAGAGTTGCTATTCAATGGGAATAAAGCTTCAGTTATACAATATGAGTACATTCCAGAGATCTGCTTTACAACATTGTACATATATTTAACAATATGACATTGTACACTTAAAAAATTGTTAAAAGGGTAGATAGCACATTCAATGTTTTTACTGTAGTAAAAGAACGTTATTGGCCCACAAAGAAAATGTAAATAAATTCCACTCAAGTAAAAATTACAGGAGTCATGTAAGCCACATTTGCAGTAAAATTAAAAGTTAACAAATTCAATCACTAGTAATATTTCAAAACATACCTAAATAATTCTTAAAGAGGAAATCAAGACTTAACTGCAATTTATTTAGAAATTTTAAAAAATAAATAAAAGCACACAGATCCAAACATGTAGGATGTGGACAAAGAGAAAAATGTGATCTAAATAAATTTGTTAGAAAATAAAAGACTTTGAAAATAAAGAAATTAAATATTCAGTCCAAGAAGATAAAAAGAGAATCACAAAATAACCCTAAAGAAAGTAAATGAAGGAATTAATAGTAAAGAGATAATTTAATGATACAGGAAATTTTTTTAAGTAAACTTGATCAGAAAAACCAAAAGCTGGTTCTTTTAAAAGATCAATTATGTGTCATACAGAGTGAAGTAAGTCAGAAAGAGAAAAGCAAATATTGTATGGTAACGCATATATATGGAATCCAGAAAAATGGTATAGATGGTCTTATTTGCAAAGCAGAAATAGAGACACAGAGATAGAGAACAAATGTATGGATACCAAAGAGGAAAAGGGTGGGGTGGGAGGAATTGGGAGACTGGGATTGACACATATACGTTATTGATACTATGTATAAAATAGACAACTGATGAGAACATACTGTATAGCACAGGGAACTCTACTTAATGCACAGTGGTAACCTAAATGGGAGGGAAGTCCAAAAAAGGAAGGGATGTCTGTATGTGTATGGCTGATTCATTTTGTTGTGCAGTGGAGGCTAACACAACATTGTAAAGCAACCACACTCCAATAAAAATTAATTTTAAAAATTAAATAAAAAAATAAAAGATCAATTATGTATGCCTTTTACAAATATATTCACATTATTAAGAAAAGAAGGAAGAAAGTACAAAATAGAAAAAACAATAAGAATGTGAAAGGGTAAATAAGTACAAATATAGAGAAATGCTTGAAATATAAAAGGGAAACATGCAGAAATATACCCCCAAATTGAAAATTTATGGAGAAGACACCATTTTTAAAGAAAATACAAACTACTAACAACTCAAAAAAGAGCCATAAAACTCAACAGATCAACAATCAGAGAAGAAATGTAAAAGTTGGTCAAATTTCTATTCCTGTAAAATGTATAAGTCTTGGGTGCAGTTACAGGTAATTTCTAGCAATTAAAAAAAAAAAATCCCCATATTATTTAAATTGTTCCAAAGCATAGAAAACTATGGAAGCTTTCCTACCTCATTCCCTGAGGACAGTATAATTCTGATGCCAATTCCAGGCAAATGAGAATACCAAAAATATCCTATTTATCAAAATAACTTATGAAAATCCTAACTAAAACTGTAGCAAATTAACTTCCACAGTTTATTAAAAAGTACTATTTATGATTCACCTATGTTTAACCACAGAATAGAAAAATGATTTAATATAGGGAAATGTTTTCATGTCATTCACTATAACATATTACAAATGAAATTACGTAAAATGATCTTGCTAAATTCCAAAAGCACTTTGTAAATTAAGCACTTACTCTGATTAAAACTTACAGAGTACTAGAAATAGAAGCAACTTACTAAAATTGACAAAGCCTATAATATAGAAATATATCACAAACGTATTACTTAAAAGTGAAATATTGGTAGCATTCACATTAAAATTATGAGCTGAATGATAATGCCTGCTAATAATACTTCTATTCTACATTTTTTGCTGCACCCCCATATTCCAATATTTATTCAAAAGGAGACAATAGTACAGAATACTTACTTCAGAGCTCACACTCTCAACCACTCTTTGTTGAGTGACTGCCAGATGTAAGACAACTGTTCATGACACATGACCATGCCCGCCCTCAGATAATATTGTCCTTCCCTCCCAGACACCCCCCAATTTAATGTCCTAACATCGCACAGGAGGGTTTTTTTCTTCTAAAGCTTGAATCAATAGTGCATACAATTTCACCGCAACCAACATTTTAAAAAATGCCACAAATACCATAATATGGAGAGCTCTACCATGTTATATATGCCTCTCCAGTTGCTTTCCTTTTACTTGTGACAGGGAAGAGGAAATGAGACTAAGGAGGAATACGTTTTGCTCCCTGATCAACATCATATAATCTTAATGTATGTGTGTTGGGAATTTCATACCATTAATAAACTTTTACACCATGCAAAAACAAACAAACAAAACAAATGGAGACAATAGTATCATTACACAGGTTATATAATTATCTATCTAAAAATATCTAAAATAATTAACTGAGCAGCTATTAGAACTAATAAATATAACATAATTTAATAATGTACTAGATTTAAGATATAAACCCAGAGTTTTTCTCTATGAAGGCAATAATCAGAAACAGGAACAGAAAAAAAATTCATTCACAATTGCATACAAAGAAGCAAAATGCCTAGAAATTGTCTTTAAAGAATGCAAGAAATATAGACAGGAATTAATACTTTACTGGAGGACATTTTTTTTTTTAACAAAAGCTAGAATCAATTTTATTGATGAAATCTTATGATGTACATTGTTTTTGGTATTTGCTTTGTTTTTTAATACCCAAAGAGATAGGAATTATCTTCAGAGAAAGACTAATTAAGAAGAATTAGACTTACAAAGGAAGTATAGCTAATGGACCAAAATGTAGGAGACGATCCCTTTAAAGGTAAAGCTGGTTTACATGGAGGATTAGAGGCAAAACCAGAGATACTATTCTGTGACAGCAGTAAAACTTTTAAGCCTAGGTTAATGTGAATTTTGGTGGGAACCACTGATTAAGTGTGGCAGCAGACCAGACTAAGACTAAATAGGAATGATTTGGAAAATTGAATTTTTTTAAAAAATGTTTACTCAAATAGCTAAGGAACTCAGGAAATGTGTTTGTGTGTGCATGTTTAATAATTTATGGATGTAATTATTGTATTACTTCTTTTTTAAAATAAATTTATTTATTTATTTATTATTTATCTTTGGCCGCATTGCGTCTTCATTGCAGCTTTCTCTAGTTGTGGCGAGCGGGGGCTATTCTTCGTTGCGGTGCGCGGGCTTCGCATTGTGGTGGCTTCTCTTGTTGCGGAGCACGGGTTCTAGCCGTGCGGGCTTCAGTAGTTGTGGCTCGAGGGCTCTAGAGCGCAGGCTCAGTAGTTGTGGTGCACGGGCTTAGTTGCTCTGCGGCACGTGGGATCTTCCCTGACCATGGCTCGAACCTGTGTCCCTGAACCTGTGTCACCTGCATTTAGAGGCAGATTCTTAACCACTGTGCCACCGGGGAAGCCCTGGGGAAGCCCCTGGGAAGCCCCTGGGAAGCCCCTGGGAAGCCCCTATTGTATTACTTCTAACAGGGGATTTTCACATTTAGTTGTTGCAAGGTGCTTGTGGGGTCTTAAAAAAATCTATATTTCACTAAACGAGAATGTAATATGAAATTTTATTAGGTTTGCATGTACATGTTTAGACACATTTTCAAGTTCAATTATATACAATTTGCTTGATTAAGGCATTAGAATAAAAATACCCCTTTATCATCCCCTAATACCCAAAACGGAAGTCTTCTTTGTAGAATAAACAATTCTCATGGAATAAGCACACATGTCTAAGTTGCCAGGAATAGTAGATGCTTTATTTTTTTCTCCACACTAGCCCAAAAGATCAAAAACAGAAAAATAAGTGCTTGTATATATCCTCAGATAAGGATAAGATACAAATAAATGTAATATACCTTTAAGTTTTCTGATGAACCATTTGTAAATATTAGCAGATTAAACCAAGGAATTTTCCTCTCCTTTTTCTTTGTTTGGTTTAATTTTTTCTAAAAATCTCCAGATAGAAAAAATACTCTTTAGGTTTTCTTGTAGAGAAAATTAAATGTAAGATTGAATTATGCACATTCTGATAGGTTTTCTTATCTTAATAGTAAAATTGAGTAGTCCTTCTTGGTTCGTTTCACCTGTCAATGATATCTCCTAAGGAATTTTAGAATACATTAAACAGAATTTTTAAGGGAAAACAGACCTATATTATCTTATTATGCCTGCCTTACATTTTTGCCTTGCTTTCAGCTCCTGTGTATATCTGTACGCATTTTCTTTTTTTAGAAATATTTTTTGAATAAATAAAAGATAAAAATTGCATGTATGAGCAAGACTGAACCGAATTTATTTGGTCCAATGTAGGTGAATGTTGGTGATATCTCACTAATGTAGATGAGAAAGGTAAAGCAGATATATATCTGAAATGACCAAAAACATTAAATTCTTTTCCAAAATGACAATTCAAGTCAGATAATGGGTATATGAACATACATAAAAATATTTGCAAATACTTGTGTAACCCTAAAAAGACTAGAATCCAGTCAAGTAACATTAAATAGATTAGATTAGTAACATTGAATAGATTATGTAAGACTCCTAAGAACATTTGTTTTCTTTTTTTGTTTGTTTTTTAAATGTTCTGCAGGCAAATTTAACTCTTGACATTTTTTTAACATCTTTATTGGAGTATAATTGCTTTACAATGGTGTGTTAGTTTCTGCTGTATAACAAAGTGAATCAGCTATATGTATACATATATCCCCATATCTCCTCCCTCTTGCATCTCCCTCCCATCCTCCCTATCCCACCTGGAGGACATTTTTTAAAGGAACTTACTAAATAGAGTAGCAGGCTAGCATCCTGAGTGAGAAATTTCCATATTCTAATGATATCAACTTCCTTAAAACAATTCATAAAGTCAATAAAATCCCTGTTAAAAATCCCATTAAGATTTATTCATGGCATCTGACAAAATTTTAAAATTTTTCTGGAAAAGAAAAATACAAGAAGAACAAAGATACTTTGGAAAAAGAACAATTAAATGGAATTTGACCTACTAGTTACCAAAGCTTACTATGAAATAAATACTATAAAGTTATAGTAATTTGAATAGTGTAATACTGGAGCAGATTTAGAAAAATATAAATGAACCAGAATTGAGATACAGAAACAGAGCCATATATATATATATAAATTTAGGATATGATAAAGATGGTATTTCAAAATAATGGGAAGGTTACAATTCTCAAGTGATGTTGAGACAACTAGCTGCTCATTTGGAAAAGTTGAATGTATATATCACACCAGGCATAAAAATATAATTCCAAAAATATTAAAAATCTAAAAAAATTCTTTTAATTAGAAAACATCTGTGTAGTAAAGAATAAACTTTACCCAAAGAGAGGTCTGGTCTTTGTCCCAGCTCCCAGGAGGTAATCTCTAAACCCTTAGAATTTTCTCAGTGACTGGAGTGTCCTTGTTATTCATGGTGGGCCCCTCAGATATACCTGATAATTTATGCTAACGAGGTGACTCATGGTGGATAGTTCATGTTAAGGCGATAACTCAAGTTGGGGACTGGCCACACCAGAAAGACCAACCAAGTGATTAAAGGGTTGGGGCGTTAAGCCCCATGATAACAGCCTAATCTCCCCAAGGGAGAAGGGGTTAGAAATTGAGGGCAACCACATGGCCAGTATTTAACCAATCATGCCTACATAATGAAACCCCAATAAAAACTGTGGATACCAAGGTTTGGGTGAACTTCCCTGGTTGGCAGTATGCTGAGTGTTATCATACACCATAGCCTAAAGGAGGTAACACCATCGAGGTCTCCACAGGGAGAAGACGACTGGAAGATTTGCATTTGGATCCCTTCCAGACTTTACCTGTGCATCTCTTGTTTGGTCATGTTCCGATTTGTAGCCTTTTGCTGTAATAAAACTGTAATCATAAGGATAGCCCTTTCAATAAGTTGTGTGAGTCTTTCTACTGAGTTATCAAACCTGAAGGTGGTCATGGGAACCCCTGAATTTGTGGTTAGTTGGTCGGAAGTGAGGGTGGCCCTAAAGACCCACAAATTTGCACCTGGCACTTGAAGTGAGGACAGTTTTGTGGAGAACTGCGCCCTTAACCCTGAGTTTGACAGGCTTATTGCAACACACCAAAAAAAATAGGGAAGGGTATTTTAATGATCTTGGGATATGCAATTGTATTAGGAAGGATAATACAAATCAAATAATACAATTCAAAATACAGAAACTCTAAGGAAAAAGATGGATTGATGTGATGATATAAAAATGTAAACTTTCTGTATGAAATTTACGAAAGGATACCATAAAACAAAGTTACAAGATAAGTGACAGATTATGAGAAATATTTGAAATCAATATTAGACAAAGAAACATTATTTATAATACACAAAGTTTCCTTAAATGAATAGAAAGATGACAACTAGATTTTTTTTAATGAGTAAAGCAAATGAACAGGCAATTTACAGAACTACAAATATCCATAAAACACAAAAAAGACAACCTCGGGGCTTCCCTGGTGGCGCAGTGGTTGAGAGTCCGCCTGCCGATGCAGGCGACGCGGGTTCGTGCCCCAGTCCGGGAAGATCCCACATGCCGCAGAGTGGCTGGGCCCGTGAGCCATGGCTGCTGAGCCTGCGCGTCAGGAGCCTGTGCTCCGCAACGGGAGAGGCCACAACAGTGAGAGGCCCGCGTACCGCAAAAAAAAAAAAAAAGACAACCTCACTCATAATCCAAAAATTCAAATTAAACAATGAAATATTATTTTTCACTCTTCAGAGTCACAAAAAATAAATATTCAGTATTGCCAAAGGTATGATCAAACCAAGGACCTTCTAAACTAATCACAGGAAGATATTTTGGTACCATAGCTTTGCTCTTTAAATTTGACAGTATCTAACAAAATTTTAAATATGAAGACCTTTTGAATTCTAGGAATCTATACTATAAAATCACTCACACATGTGCACCAAAACATAGGTGCAAGTATATCATTGCGGCTGTTTTAGTTCCAGCAAAAATTAGGTACAATCTATATGCACATGCCAGGCACTGTTTAAAAAAATAATGGTTTATATCCACACACACTGATGAAGAATGATCTCCAAGAAAAAACATTACAAAGACAAGTCCAAATATAATATGTTTCAACATACTTTTATACACAAATTATATTCTGCATATGTTATATAGGCAAAGCTGTATAAAGATACCTTCTGAAGCTGTTAACCGCAGTGTGGAGGGTACTGTAGATTGCCTTCCTGGGTGCCCTTCCAGCCTCCTTCTAGGTGGAGGGATTGAAAGCTAAAACCCACTAGGGTTCTGGATATGAATGCGGTTTGGCCTATTAGAAGGACTTACAGAAGATTTGGGAGTGTAAGTGAAGCAAAAGCAATTTCCTGCCCAGCTTACCTGTTTCTTTTGGAAGAGAGTCTGTGGAAACAGCTTTTCTGCAGAAATATTCCAGCTTCCTGGTGCTGACATACAGTCGTGGTGGCAGCTGGTGCAGAAGTAGATCCTTGAGTCTGGCTTTCCCATCCATGGCTCACAGCTACAGGTGTCTACTTTCCAGCTTCTTAGGTGTCAAGAGGCCATTATAGCAGGGACCATGGCAGCAACAGCAACTTCTTGAACTTGAGTGACACCTACAGTGATGAATTGTCAAACTCATATCTCCCGTGGCCGTCTCAAAGGCAGTAGCTCCCCTACTGGGTCAGGTCTTCTCATTCTGGAGTCCCAGCCTATAGCCTAGTCCTATACCTCTTTCAACGATTATGTAAGCACTTGAAACCTTATTTTAAATTTCTTTATGTTTAAAATATGCAGAGAGGTTTCTATTTCCTTAACTTACTAGGTAAGAATCATAGAATTGGTGTAGAGACCCAGAAATCTGTGCCCCAGGAGAGTCTCAAATGTGTTTCAGACAAATTCGATGTTGAGAAGCAATGCTTTAGGAAGTGAGTGTTTGCCTGAGGCCACCTAAATAGTATCTGTAATAAAGCTGGGTTGTCTTTTTCTAAATGCCTGAAGATTTGGGGTGCTACTCAGAGGCTTGGCAACAAAGATGTCCCTACTGGGTAACAGGGCCTCTACTTAGCTACATTAGAGCTCATTTAGTTTATGCGATAGATATCAACACAAACTTACTTAAAATCAATTGTTAGGACTTCCCTGGCGGCGCAGTGGTTGGGAATCCGCCTGCCAATTCAGGGGACACGCGTGCGAGCCCTGGTCCGGGAAGATCCCACATGCCGCGGAACAAATAAGCCTGTGCGCCACAGCTACTGAGCCTGCGCTCTAGAGCCTGCAAGCCACAACTTTTGAAGCCCGCACACCTAGAGCCTGTGCTCCACAACAAGAGAAGCCACCATAATGAGAAACCCACACACCGTAACGAAGAGTAGCCCCTGCTCACTGAAACTAAAGAAAGCCCACGCACAGCAACAGAGACCCAATTCAGCCAAAAACTAAATACATAAAAAATGAATAAATTTTTAAAAAGAAAATATAAAATAGAAAGGAAAGTAATGAATGTGGTTCGGGACACCATGAATTAGAGGTGTTAGAGATCTCGCAAGGCTAGAAGACAAGGATCGGTAACAGGAAAGAATATGAAGCCTTACAACCACAGATGCAAGAAATAATCACTGAGATAACACAAAACCTGGGTTAAAAATTTCACTACATTTTCATAGTGCAGTCTGTCTGAGTTTTATTTTCTTCATGTGTAAAACGGAAATAACACCCACTTCTTGGGGTAGTTGAAAGAACAATGTGAGGCCACACATGGAAAGTAGGCACACAGTCTTTGCCACACAAGGGAGACCCTTAATAAACGCAAGTTTCTTTCCCTCCTCCTACTGTCTCCAGCTGCCTGAGATTTTACAACCAACCTATATAGCCACAGGGGGAGGATATGGACCAAGTGTTGCTTGACATGTCTACTCTCTATTTGGGAGTTAAGCACAGTTGTAGTGGTCAAAGCAAGACTGACGGCCCAGACATTAATCACAAAGATGAAGCCAACCTCACCAATGAGGTCTTTACATTCTCATAAATATGCCATATCTTTAACAGAGATGTATAGCTTCAATGTATTCTGGAGGAAAAAAGGTAGATCGCTATAGCGTATTCCCCTACGTGAATGTCGAGAAGAATGCTGACTTAACCAGTAAGCCACCTCTCTTCCGGCCTATCAGCTGGAGTTTCTGTCTTCCTGTGTATGAGCCCTTTAACTCTCGTAATCAGCTGATTTAACAAATGCTGTATTGACTGTCTACTGGGAGTAGATTCTTTAAGGAAGAAATAATGATTTATATTTCAAATTTTCATATGTTACATAATGTTTGGTTTCATATTAAGAAACAAGTTGCAGATGTTGATGTTTTCAGAAAAGTAATCAATGTCAGTTTATGACCTTTATGGGTTTGTTTGTTTTCTTTTTGAGAACATGGAAGATTTTATCTGAAATCAGTGAACTGTCTTGGTGTTTGTTATTTTGTACTCTTTCCTGACCAGTTATGAAATTGCTTGAAATGTCACATAAAGACAAAGAATTCAGGCATGTGATGGATATTGACTTGTAGATTTTTCACTAACATTTGCTGACATTTTAGGTCAATATGTTTTGAAGTTTACTTAACAAACCAATATACTTTATTTCAGTTTAGATCTAAATTGTTTTAAATTGCCAGAGTTTTCCCTTTTTTATGAATTCAGAACTACTGTCAGAGTTCATTAACGTATGTGTTAAAAACTAGTTTCTTTGGGAATTAGAAGTGTCCTGCATTTTTTTTCAAAATAATAGAAGAATATTTAAAATGACCCTTTGTCTTTCACCCTTTCATCTCATATGCCTTTATTTCCTTTAAAGAGCTATAATGTCTAGAAAGCTGTACAAACAATTAAGATAAATCATTCTGTAAGCAGTTCTATGAAATGCAAGAGTGATTTTTTTCTTAAAGTCCAAATGTGTAACTCAGCTTACATGAGCATATAAGCATATTTTGCTTAAATTACATTTCCATCTGACAATATTAATTTCATCAAAGAAGCTTAGTATAAAATTAATTATAGCTATCATTTATGTTATTTCATCTTCCCCTTCCTTCCATTGAAGCATCAATGAGAATTCATCAACTGAAGGGCATGATTCACATTTTAACAACAATAATAAAGAAAATAACCCAAACTGCATTTTTTTTCCCTCCTACTAGAATTCCATGACTAAAGACTTATCTCTTAATGTCATCTGAAATGTAATAATATATTTTGAAGATCAGGGGAAACGCTTCCAGTGGATATAATGAGAGCATATCTAGTTATATTCTCCTGCTGGCAAAAAACATTTCAGTTTCATTGACTTTCGTGAATAACCTCCTGTGACTGTTTAAGAAACAAGTCCCAAGAAAGAATCTGAACAAGTATCCAAATGCCATCCTATTGAGCATGAAGACAAGGATATCTGCTCTCATTCACTCACCAATTCCAGAGCACTAAGATTTGCAAAGAAAATAACCTCCACACTTCAGAAATCTCCCCAGCCCAGCTCCCCATGAAAGCTCACTCTTGGCGATGGATGACATCCTTCTAGGGATTGGCCATAGGGTTTTATCCAGGAGGCAGGAAGCAACAGTAAAGCAGTTAATGACGTCACATACTTCCAGTATCCAACTAAGGTGAGAGAATCCTTGAAAAGACAGACTTTGTGAAGTGTGCACAAATATAGACAGTTGTAAGGATATTAATTTCCATATCCTCAACTTCCATTTGTGTTTTTTCCCTAAAGCTGATCTGTCTGAGAACTGAGGAAGGATTATCTTGGTTCTCCCCTTTCACAATGACCAGGGTTCCCGCTTCAGGAATAAATGTTCTCCCTCTCACCCACTGTGAACTGAACTGTAGTATAAAAACCTCCAGGATGCCAAAGAACAAGAAAATTTCAAACGTTGCTGTAGGCGCGGCCTCCTTTGATCATCATACTCATCAGACGGTAGTATGGGGAAGCTGAAGTGAAGACAATTTTCCTTTAACAGTCTCACCTCTTTGCCCCTAATTAGTGGCAAAGGATGCAGTACTTCTGAAGGAGGGTGGGTGGGAAAGTAAAGGCAAAGCATGTGGGTTAAAACTGAAAGAGT
>NW_006782310.1:1550517-1582644 GCF_000442215.2 Lipotes vexillifer | reverse complement strand
AAGAGTGTCACTTTATTTCTCCTAGTTAACAACACATGTCAAGATTCTCAGGTCTTAGCTTCTTAGATTAGTATTTGTAAAACAAAACAAAAAGTATGCTTGAAGACACTAATCTGCTGCAAACCCAGCCTCTCTGTATGTTCACCATTCTTAGTAATAACAGCGTTTGACGTCAAGATGTCAATCAGATCAGACACTTGTGCCCCATCCCTGTCCTCCAGGCCCACCCCATGCCCTGCAGCCAACCAGCTGCACACATCTGTGGAACACCAGCGGCACTTCATCTCTTTTACTTTCTACCCTCAAGTCTCTCTTCTGCTGTCGCCAGGTGGGACACCCACGTTTGACACACGCACAGACTGGAAAAGGAGATAGTACCCCATGAGGTGACCTTTGCCCCATGGGAACAAGAACCAGAGGAGGAAAACTACTCTAACATATCCCTTGGGTGGGCAACGTTGAGGCGCATTTCACACGACTCCTTGAAGGGTCCTTAGTGGGAATGAGCTACAACTGCCCCCAGCGGTGACCCAGCTCAACAAACCACCCTTGGATTGGCGTTTCTGCCTTCTGTCTCTCAATCCCTCCTCTCTCCCACTTCCATTTCTCGGGATCACTTCTCAAAATAAGCCTCCTGCACTGTAGGCTCTACTGATGGAGGAAGCCTGGGTCAGAATGTCTCAGTGTTTTGCCTGTTTTGCATGATTCCAGAAGACGTAAAATTTTCCATGATTATTTCAGTAAAATGATAGTATATCTTTGAGTAAAAGAGATCTATGGGTAATAGGTAAGTTAATGTCCTATTTTCTTATATTATTCACCCAGGTAGAAGAAACATTTTCATTAACTGTTGCCCAACCATTAAATACTGTAAATACAAATTCATTTTTAACTTGGGCACAAATCTCCCACTTGCCTGCATTTGCCTATGTTCATTTGTTACATGTATTTTGGGGCTGAAGATTAAAATAAAGAGATTATGTTATAGATTTTTACCCTAAATCACGCACTTAGCAATAATAGTTAATTTGTCTCTCTTTTTTAAATTTATTTATTTATTTATCTATTTATTTATTTGTTTGTTTGTTTGTTTTGGCTGTGCCTGGTCTTAGCTGTGGCATGCGGGATCTTTGTTGCAGCATGTGGACTCTTAGTTGCAGCGTGCGGACTCTTAGTTGTGGCATCCAGACTCTTAGTTGCGGCATGCATGCAGTATCTAGTTCCCCGACGTCAGATTGAACCCGGGCCCCCCTGCATTGGGAGTGCAAAGTCTTACCCACTGGATCAACTGGGAAGTCCCAATTCATCTCTCTTTTGATGCGTCTTTTTATTTAATACATCATTTATATGCCCTAAAATTAACAGTGGCCATATAGTTTTTTTGTCAATTTTTATAAAAATGCAAATCTGTAGGCTTAAAAACAGACCATCCTCTTATATGCAAATGTGAGACAAAATGTTTCTAAAATGCACTTTTGGATATATCTTAAACCCTAGAAAACCAGCTTCATTTAATTTGAATTGCTTCCTCTTTTGCAAATTCAAATCTCTTCCAATTCTGTCAAATATATTAGTTATAAAAACATCATGTTTCATCATAAAATAAAATTAGAATTTATTTATATATAATAATTCTCAAGTATCATAACTTTTAAAGACTTTGTGATGACTTCCTAGACAGTTTAAATTTGGCATTAATATATAGATCTGCGTTCAGAAATAATGGGTAAATTCCTAAAATACATAAGTCTAATTATTCAGGGTTATTTTTAAACCCAGTTTCATGTAATTTTAGCTCCATAAACAAGGGACCTCTAAGTTAAAGATTAATAGGAATCAGAGCTGATACATTTCTTTTTAATATACTTCCCAGATATTGAGAAATTAAATGATTTTAATGACGGGGTAGCAAATCCTTTTGCAAATCAGATGGTTCCAATTCATGCCTTTTACAAAATTAAATGGCCATTATGAAGTCACCAGCTGCTAAATAATTTAAAATATTTTTTAATTATAGATTACTACATTCTTTTGGCGTGCAACTTGGAAGAACTTCAAATAACTAAATGATATTCTTATATCAAAATTCCTTCCATTACCACCAACTTTTGTGAGCAAGTTTTCTTGGTACCTACATCTAGATTAAGAAAGAAAGAAGCGGGGCGGTGGAAGGAGAAAGAGGGTGGGGGAGGGGAAGAGAGGGGAGAGAAACTTGAACTCTGTCACATTCTAGTGGTAAATAATATTCATCTGTAGATTCATAAACTGGGAAAAAAGCCAGCTTTATCCCTCAATAACAGATGTATTTTCAAGAGACTTTACATTTTATATTCAATAATTACCAAATTTTATAATATATTTATATTCTTCTGATCAATTTAACATAACTAATAATTTTATAGATAATTTAATGCATAAAACATTGTTAGCATTTACAGACTTACCAACAAGGATAATGAAAATGCTTTAATTTAAATGTGTAGGCATACTTAAATGGTCATAGCAGAGTGCCTCCAGGAAGCAATTTTAAAGTTCCAGGCAGCAGATAATTAGCTCTCAGACTGGTGTGGCTTTAATCTTAGGAAAAAAAGGACAAAGCTCAGACTTTTCCAAAAAGAACCTGAAAGTACAATGACTTACAAGACATGAGAAATGAGATCGAGGAATGAATCAGAGAAGACTCAGAAATTTTGAGTCCAGTTATCTGTAAGATTAGGAATGGTGGTGACGAGATTAGGCTCAGGCCATTGCTTTTATGAAGCTAATCCTGTAAGGAAAGTCAAAGAGTAGTGAGTGTTCCACACCTGCTTAAAGTTGGAGATGTAACAGGAGGTGATGACGAAAGCTCAGCCTCTCTGTACACCAGTGCCAAATCGAATTTCAGAGATAGAGTTTTGGGTGAAATAGAAAAGAATAGCTTTATTGCTTTGCCAGGCAAAGGGGGATACAGTGGGCTCCTGCCCTAGAAAACTATATGTCCCAGCCAGGGAAGTTTGGTGAGGAGTTTCATGGCAATGGTTCAAGGGTCTGGTTGCTGACAAGATTAGGGTGTGTGCAGGCTCTCCTGAATCTTGATGAGTTTCTCTGGTTCCTTTAATCTGGCCTCAGGTAGTTTCTTGGCTGCCCCTCTCTTGATTAGCAACTGTTCAAATCTGCCCTTTGGAACTCAGGGAAGGTCATGGAGACTGGAGTCTTGCCTAAGAGAAACGGGGGACAGAAAAAGGCCTTTGTGTCCAGGAGCCCCACAGAGCCCCACTTGGTTTCACTGGGAGCTAGCAGTCAAGGAGGTAAAGCAGGGCATGGATGAGCTTCAAAGCACCTGCTATTATGTTCTTTCTCCAAGAATTTAAATAGTCTTGAACCGGCCTAGCAGCTAGGCTCCGTCTACACATAACAGTCATCTCTACATTGGCTTTATTAATGGCCTTTGACATCATTTTAATTTGAAAGATCATTATGATTTTATTCCTGCCTTTCACAATACTCATTGACTAAAAGCTTAAGCAGCAACTGTGCCCAGTTTTCTCAGGAATCCTGCAGCTTCACTGTTCTAAAGAAAAGGTGCCAGTTTTGCTAAATCTGCTAGTTTGAGTACAGCCCTTCCCCAAGAGTTAAAATGCTAAGTCACACCCACTTCTCTGCTTTTAGAAGTGACTCATTCTTCAACTCCAGACCTGAGAAGTCGAGGCTTTTTGCAAAATGTAATGCTTTTAAATGTATTTTTCACTAGATGCATACATTTCTCTGGGTAATGGTATACCACATGACTCAAGTTTGTGATGCATTTTTTGCTTCTCCCCAGTGACGTCTGCTTATAACCAACTTCTAAACATTGTTTTACTGTTAAACATTTATTTTGGGTGACACAACAGCATTTTAATTTCACTTTGAAAAACTGTTAAAATTAAAATACGAAGATGGGCTGGTACAACTTTGACACTTCAGCTGCTATAGTTTCATGTTTTTGTTGTTGTTGTCTTTGTTACTTTTAAGAAAACCGCATCTCATAAAACACGTAACAGTCCATATTTTCATCTGCTTTTTTTTTTAATTTTCTTTTATTTATTTTTTATACAGCAGGTTCTTTTTAGTTGTCTATTTTATACATATTAGTGTACATATGTTAATCCCAATCACCCAATTTATACTACCACCACCACCCCAACCCCATCCCCCATCACTTTCCCCCCTTGGTGTCCATACGTTTGTTCTCTACGTCTGTGTCTCTATTTCTGCCTTGCAAACCAGTTCATCTGTACCATTTTTGTAGGTTCCACCTGTATGCATTAATAAACGATATTTGTATTTCTCTTTCTGACTTACTTCACTCTGTATGACAGTCTCTAGTTCCATCCACATCTCTACAAATGACCCAATTTCGTTCCTTTTTATGGCTGAGTAATATTCCATTGTATATATGTACCATTTCTTCTTTATCCATCTTTCTGTCATTGGGCATTTAGGTTGCTTCCATGACCTGGCTCTTGTAAATAGTGCTGCAATGAACAATGGGGTGCATGTGTCTTGTTGAATTATGGTTTTCTCTGGGTATATGCCCAGTAGTGGGATGGCTGGGTCATATGGTAATTCTATTTTTAGTTTTTTAAGGAGCCTCCATACTGTTCTCCACTATGGAGAAATTTTTCTACAAAATTTTTCTAAAAAATCCATGTAGAAATCCATGTAGAAGTTTACATTCCCACCAACAGTGCAAGAGGGTTCCCTTTTCTCCACACCCTCTCCAGCATTTGTTGGTTGTAGATTTTCTGATGATGCCCATTCTAATTGGTGTGAGGTGATACCTCATTGTAGTTTTGATTTGCATTTCTCTAATAATTAGTGATGTTGAGCAGCTTTTCATGTGCCTCTTGGCCATCTGTATATCTTTTTTAGTGAAATGTCTGTTTAGGTCTTCTGCCCACATTTTGACTGGGCTGTTTCTTTCTCAACCACTGCGCCACCAGGGAAGCCCCTCATTGTAGTTTTGATTTGCATTTCCCTAATAATTAGTGATGTTGAGCAGCTTTTCATGTGCTTCTTGGCCATCTGTATGTCTTCTTTGGAGAAATGTCTATTTAGGTGTTCTGCCCATTTTTTGATTGGGTTGTTTGTGTTTTTAATATTGAGCTGCATGAGCTGTTTATATATTTTGGAGATTAATCCTTTGTCTATTGACTCATTTGCAAATATTTTCTCCCATTCTGAGGGTTGTCTTTTTGTCTTATTTGTAGTTAGTTTCCTTTGCTTTGGAAAAGCCTTTAAGTTTCATTAGGTCCCACTTGTTTATTTTTGGTTTTATTTCCATTACTCTAGGAGGTGGATCAAAAAAGATCTTGCTGTGATTTATGTCAAAAAATGTTCTTGCTACGTTTTCCTCTAAGAGTTTTATAGTGTCCGGTCTTACATTTAGGTCTCTAATCCAATTTGAGTTTATTTTTGTTTATTTAGGGAGTGTTCTAATTTCATTCTTTTACATGTAGCTGTCCAGTTTTCCCAGCACCACTTATTGAAGAGACTGTCTTTTCTCCATTGTATATCCCTGCCTCCTTTGTCATAGATTAGTTGACCATAGGTGTGTGGGTTTATCTCTGGGCTTTCTATCCTTTTCCATTGACCTATATTTCTGTTTTTGTGCCAGTACCATATTGTCCTGGTTACTGTAGCTTTGTAGTATAGTCTGAAGTCAGGGAGTCTGATTCCTCCAGCTCCGTTTTTTTCTCTCAAGACTGCTTTGGCTATTTGGGGTCCTTTGTGTCTCCATACAATTTTAAGATTTTTTTTTTCTAGTTCTGTAAAAAAAATGCCACTGGTAATTTGATAGGGATTGCATTGAATCTGTAGATTGCTTTGGGAAGTATAGTCACCTTCACAATATTCATTCTTCCCATCCAAGAACATGGTATATCTCTCCATCTGTTTGTGTCATCTTTGATTTCTTTCATCAGTGTCTTATAGTTTTCTGAGTACAGGTCTTTTACCTCCTTAGGTTCATTTTTAGGTATTTTATTCTTTTTGTTGCAATGGTGAAAGGGATTGTTTCCTTAATTTCTCTTTCTGATCTTTCATTGTTAGTGTATAGGAATGCAAGAGATTTCTGTGCATTAATTTTGTATTCTGAAACTTTACCAAATTCATTGATTAGTTCTAGTATTTTTCTGGTGGCATCTTTAGGATTCTCTACGTATAGTACCATGTCATCTGCAAACAGTGACCGTTTTACTTCTTCTTTTCCAATTTGTATTCCTTTTATTTCTTTTCTTCTCTGATTGCCGTGGCTAGGACTTCCAAAACTATGTTGAATAATAGTGGTGAGAGTGGACCTCCTTGTCTTGTTCCTGATCTTAGAGGAAATGCTTTCAGTTTTTCACCATTGAGAATGATGTTTGCTGTGCGTTTGTCATATATGGCTTTTATTATGTTGAGGTAGATTCCCTCTATGCCCACTTTCTGGAGAGTTTTTATCATAAATGGCTGTTGAATTTTGTCAAAAGCTTTTTCTGCATCTGTTGAGATTATCATATAGTTTTTCTCCTTCAATTTGTTAATATGGTGTATCACATTGACTGATTTGTGTATATTGAAGAATCTTTGCATCCCTGGGATAAATCCCACTTGATCACGGTGTATGATCCTTTTAATGTGTTACTGGATTCTGTTTACTAGTATTTTGTTGAGGATTTTTGCATCTATATTCATCAGTGATATTGGTCTGTAGTTTTCTTTTTTTGTAGTATCTTTGTCTGGTTTTGGTATCAGGGTGATGGTTGCCTCATAGAATGAGTTTGGGAGTATTCCTTCCTCTGCAATTTTTTGGAAGAGTTTGGAAAAGATGGGTGTTATCTCTTCTCTAAATGTCTGAGAGAATTCACCTTTGAAGCCATCTGGTCCTGGAGTTTCGTTTGTTGGAAGATTTTAAATCACATTTCCAATTTCATTACTTGTGATTGGTCTGTTCATATTTTCTGTTTTTCCTGGTTCAGTCTTGGAAGGTTATACCTTTCTAAGAATTTGTCCATTTCTTCCAGGTTGTCCATTTTATTGGCATAGATTTGCTTCTAGTGCTCTCTTATGATGCTTTGTATTTCTGCGGTGTCCTTTGTAACTTCTCCTTTTTCATTTCTAATTTTATTGATTTGAGTCCTCTCCCTCTTTTTCTTGATGAGTCTGGCTAATGGCTTATCAATTTTGTTTATCTTCTCAAAGAACCAGCTTTTAGTTTTATTGATCTTTGCTACTGTTTTCTTTGTTTCGATTTCATTTATTTCTGCTCTGATCTTTATGATTTCTTTCCTTCTGCTAACTTTGGGTTTGCTTTGTTCTTTTTTTCTAGCTGTTTTAGGTATAAGGTTAGGTTGTTTATTTGAGATTTTTCTTGTTTCTTGAGGTAGGCTTGTATTGCTATAAACTTCCCCCTTAGAACTGCTTTCGCTGCGTCCCATAGGTTTTGGATCATCATGTTTTCGTTGTCCTTTGTCTCTAGGTATTTTTTGATTTCCTCCTTGATTTCTTCAGTGATCTCTTGGTTATTTAGTAATGTATTGTTTAGCCTCCATGTGTTTGTGTTTTTTACATTTTTTTCCCTGTAATTGATTTCTAACCTCAGAGCATTGTGGTTGGAAAAGATGTTTGATATGATTTCAGTTTTCTTAAATTTACTGAGGCTTGATTTGTAACCCAAGATATGATTTATCCTGGAGAATGTTCCATGCACACTTGAGAAGAAAGTGTAATCTGCTGTTTTTGGATGGAATGTCCTACAAATATCAACTAAATCTATCTGGTCTATTGTGTCATTTAAAGCTTCTGTTTCCTTATTAATTTTCTGTCTGGATGATCTGTCTATTGGTGTAAGTGAGGTGTTCAAGTCTCTCACTATTATTGTGTTACTGTCAATTTCCTCTTTTATAGCTGTTACACTTGCCTTATGTATTGAGGTGCTCCTATGTTGGGTGCATATATATTTATAATTGTTATATCTTCTTCTTGGATTGATCCCTTGATCATTATGTAGTGTCCTTCCTTGTCTCTTGTAACATTCTTTATTTTAAAGTCTATTTTATCTGAAATGAGTATTGCTACTCCAGCTTTCTTTTGATTTCCACTTGCATGGAATATCTTTTTCCATCCCCTTTTGCAGCCTGTATTTGTCCCTAGGTCTGAAGTGGGTCTCTCGTAGACAGCATATATATGGGTCCTTTTTTTGTATCCATTCAGCTAGCCTGTGTCTTTTGGTTGGAGCATTTAATCTATTCACATCTAAGGTAATAATTGATATGTATGTTCCTATTACCATTTTCTTAATTGTTATGGGTCTATTTTTGTAGGTCCTTTTCTTCTCTTGTGTTTCCCACTTAGAGAAGTTCCTTTAGCATTTGTTGTAGAGCTGGTTTGGTGGTGCTGAATTCTCTTAGCTTTTGCTTGTCTGTAAAGCTTTTGATTTCTCCATCGAATCTGAATGAGATCCTTGCCGGGTAGAGTAATCTTGGTTGTAGGTTCTTCCCTTTCATCACTTTAAGTATATCATGCCACTCCCTTCTGGCTTGTAGAGTTTCTGCTGAGAAATCAGCTGTTAACCTTATGGGAGTTCCCTTGTATGTTATTTGTCATTTTTCCCTTGCTGCTTTCAATAATTTTTCTTTGTCTTTAATTTTTGCCAATTTGGTTACTATGTGTCTCAGTGTATTTCTCCTTGGATTTATCCTGCCTGGGACTCTCTGTGATTCCTAGACTTGCGTGGCTATTTCCTTTCCCATGTTAGGGACGTTTTTGACTATAATCTCTTCAAATATTTTCTCAGGTCCTTTCTCTCTCTCTTCTCCTTCTGGGACCCCTATAATGCAAATGTTGTTGCATTAAATGTTGTCCCAGAGTCTCTTAGACTGCCTTCATTTCTTTTCTTTCTTTTTCCTTTATTCTGCTCCACGGCCATGAATTCCACCATTATGTCTTCCAGGTCCCTCATCCGTTCTTCTGCCTCAGTTATTCATCTATTGATTCTTTCTAGTATATTTTTCATTTCAGTTATTGTATTTTTCATCTCTGTTTGTTTGTTCTTTAGTTCTTCTAGGTCTTTGTTAAACATTTCCTTCATCTTCTCGATCTTTGCTCCCATTCTTTTTCCGAGGTCCTGGATCATCTTCACTATCATTATTCTGAATTCTTTTTCTGGAAGGTTGCCTATCTCCACTTCATTTAGTTGTTTTTCTGGGGTTTTCTCTTGTTCCTTCATCTCGTACAAAGTCCTCTGCCTTTTCATTTTGTCTATCTTTCTGTGAATGTGGTTTTCCTTCCACAGGCTGCAGAATTGTAGTTCTTCTTGCTCCTGCAGTCTGCCCTCTGGTGGATGAGGCTATCTAAGAGGATTGTGCGAGCTTCCTGATGGGAGGGACTGTTCTCATCTGCTTTTAATAGCCAACTTTTCCATGTTGCAAGTTCTATTTCATACATCTCTTGCCTTGACAATAGGTTAAGGTTCTGGCCATAATTGTTTACTGGCTTTATTATAGGAAATACTTGATGCTGACCAACGAAATTGTGTTAGCCTCTGCCTCTACCAAGCTCCACATCTTACAGTTCTTTAAGCACACGGCCACTAGAGAGAAAGATCATTTTGCTCCTTTTTTATTTCAAATTCAAAAGAATATATATCATTCTGTGTTATCATTGTCTCACATGTCTCATTTTTCTTTCACATTCCCTTTGACCATGCTTTGCTTTGGAATCTTTATTCCATTTAATTAATTCAGTTAATAGCACCTCCACGTCTATTTCTTCTAACATCTAGTGTAACTTCATTCCTCTCCAATTACTGCATATATTTTCATCTATCAATCACTGATCTTCATCAAGGAGAGAAGGAGAGAAAGGGGGAGGGGGTGGGGAGGAAAGGAACAGGGAGAAGGAAAAAGACCATCTACAGTGAACATTGACAGTTATGCATTCCTCTCCGTCCTTGGGCCACTCAAAGGCCCGTTCTGAAGTATGCCTCTCAAATCAATTGCGCCTTATTTAGCCAAAGGCATTTACTGACCACATCCATCTATACACATATTTTTCTCTTTCTTATTGTTACAGAAGTGAGTTATGCCTTCCTGTGCATTAGACCAGAACTAATAGAAAGGTAATATTAAAAATTATTACTTTACCCTAAGCAAGTCCATCTTTCACAGAGTCTAGGGTAGACTGAAGTCTTATTATATATAAAGAATAAAGCTTTGCATGGCCTTGCCAATACTACAGAATGGTTTCTTGAGTTTTCAGAATTTTAGGAACGTAGAAGCAATCAAGCTGCATGAGTCATGGCTCATGCAATCAGCCGTATACATGGCTGACCTAAATATTGTTTTTTAAAAACCATGACTTCGAAAGTAATTTTCATGGAGATTATTGAAAATGATCATCTGAATTTAGCTTTGGGCAAAGAAAAAAATACCTTTGGCCTTTTAATTTACATTACATTTCAAATATCTTTAAAATTAATTTTAACTTTACAATTTTAAATTTGCTTTTTAACATGTTATTCTAATATGTCATTTTAACTGTAACAATTTTTGAGATTAAATTTATTCTGTATTTCTGTACTGTTTTTTACACTAAGAATCATACCATCTTAAACACTCTTGCTAACTCATTCTATTTGTTTCTCTTTGGGGATCAGGAGAATTGATTTGTCTAGGAGCCAAGGACATTCAGTACAGATGATGGATTTTCAATGATGCACACACAAAGGCCAATCCACGCAAAATCATGAAATATTCAAACTTTATCTCTATTGCTTTAGCCTCTTCGTTTTGAATGTTTTTGGACATTTCTTCTAAATTTAAAAAGATCCCTCCTTCCCCTGCAAGTTCCCACTAACTTCATGCTCATTCCCTGTTATAACTGCCTCTTGGAAGAATATTTGAGACCAGTCCATATTAGAGTATAATTGATTGTTTTCAAGGTATAGGCATGGGGACAAGGGCTGTTCCAGTTGAAGTGAAAGTTAATCTTTCAGCTTAAAGATTGAATTTTCTACATAAGAATTTCAGGTGTGCACGTGAGAAAAGATGTTTCAGTGTAGAGGACTTTCCCATTCTTAAAGTCAACCTACATTTTGTAGGCCATTAGCCATTGGGCAGGCTGGTCCACACTGCATAGGATCCTACCACTTCTCTGGAAGATCCCAGCCTGCATACCTTGTGCCTTCTGATAAAATTGCTGGCGTTTGCCAACACTTGAAGACTTGGAATCTCAAAGGAACTATTCATGAGGCTTTCTATTCTTGTTGTCACTTATTTGTTCACTCTCCCCACCACCACCACCAAATTTACTGACCGCTTACCATGTGCCTGAATGGATACTAAGTACTATGAATACAGCAGTGAATAACAAGTAGTCCTGGGCCTTAAAGAAGAAAAATCTAATGTGGAAGGTGGGGAAATGAGCAGCTAAATTACAATACAATAAGATAAAGGCTTTGTAGAGGGGTCAGTATTACCCTTGGGAAGCACAGAAGAGTACCCAACCCACCTTTGGGAGGTCAAGGAGGGCTTCCTGAAGGAGGTGATGGCTCAGCTGAGCCCCAAAAGACCAATTAGGGTTAGCCAGGCAAAAAGGAGAAAGGAGAATATACCGAGAAAAATGGGTGAGCAAAGGCTATAACGTTGAAAGTAATCATGTTTCACTGGGAGAACTATTTCCAAAACAGAGAGTGAACGGGAAGGGGAGCAAAAGGAGAAGGGAACATCGGGGGACATCAAGGCCCAGGTCTTAGAGGACTGTGTAAGCCACTCTGAGGAATTTAAACTTAACCCTGAGGCAATGGGAAACAATCGTAGGGTTTTCAACAGAAAAATGACACGAACAAATACATATTCTAGAAAGTCCATACTGGCAACAGTGTGGAGATTAGATTAAAGATGGACAAAACTGGAGTCAGGGAGGCCATTTCGAAGGATGTAGCTGTGATACAGGTCAGTGATACTGAGGGCCTGAGCTCAGGTGTGAAGCTGAGGTGGAGATGAGCAAATGGTGGTAGAATCCATAGGACTTGGTAATTGAGCAGATTGGATGGTGGTCAGGAAGAGAAGAACCAATGGTGAGGAAGGAATAAAAGAATCACGGGCTTCCCTGGTGGCGCAGTGGTTGAGAGTCCGCCTGCCGATGCAGGGGACGCGGATTCGTGCCCCGGTCCGGGAAGATCCCACATGCCGCGGAGCGGCTGGGCCCGTGAGCCATGGCCGCTGAGCCTGCGCGTCCGGAGCCTGCGCTCCGCAGCGGGAGAGGCCGCAACAGTGAGAGGCCCGTGTACCACAAAAAAAAAAAAAAAAGAATCACCCTTTGATATGAGAAGGCAAGAGAAAAAATCATTTTCAGAGGGGCAATAATAAGTTCTGTTTGGGCCGTGTCATGTTTGCGATTCCTAAAGAAGGTCTCCTGCATACCAGTGGGTGCCAATCGTATGGACTACAATGAGATTGACCTCCCATGGAAGAGCAGGGCCCACACTGTCCAGATGTGTATGGTGGCCCTGGCTGGGGCTCAAGAGAGAGTCTCTTCTTGGAGATGAAGACTTGAGGGTCATCAGCATATAAACAGTGTTTGAAGCTCAAGAGTAGATGAATTCCACCAACACCAAAGAAAGTGTGTAAAAGAAGAGGCCCAAGGACACAAAGAAACGCTGATATTTACAGAATAGGCAAAAGAAGAGAAACCCGCAAAAGAAAAGGAGAAAGAGGAACCAATAAAAACAGAGGAACACCAAGGAGAGGTCACCGATGCCGAGAGGCACTTGCAATTTAGGTAAATTGCCACCAGGTGGAGTGTGGTCTCAGCATTTGAAATTCCTGCAAGAGTTAAAGCAGGGCAAACATTGGTTAGCATATATATAGGTCATTTGGTTCACAACTTTTGGCAAACCTGTAGACAGTGGAGGAACAGGAGTTCCACTGTATAATGTAGAGAAGAAAGCATTGAAAGAGAAGAAAGGAAACAAGGTTCTAGTCCCACCTTTATGACTCTCTAGCAAGAAGACCTTAGGCAAATCTTTATCTCCCTGTCTTCAGTTTCCACATTTTTTTTTTAAATGATAACTCATGATCTCTCTTTTTTT
The DNA here is from genome assembly GCF_000442215.2 of Lipotes vexillifer. NCBI lineage: Eukaryota > Metazoa > Chordata > Mammalia > Artiodactyla > Lipotidae > Lipotes > Lipotes vexillifer. Next base: position 1,569,551 of record NW_006782310.1, on the reverse strand, counting down.
TTTTTTAATTTATTTTATATTTGGCTGTGTTGGGTCTTCGTTGCTGCACATGGGCTTTCTCTAGTTGCGGCAAGTGGGGGCTACTCTTCGTTGCGGTGCGCGGGCTTCTCATCACAGTGGCTTCTCTTGTTGCGGAGCATGGGCTCTAGGTGCACAGGCTCAGTAGTTGTGGTGCACAGGCTTAGTTGCTCCACGGCATGTGGGATCTTCCTGGACCAGGGCTCGAACCCGTGTCCCCTGCATTGGCAGGCGGATTCTTAACCACTGCACCACCAGGGAAGCCCTCCACACATTTAATATAAGGAAGTTGGGCTAGGTGTTTAAATCCCTTCCAACTAATATTATAATAAAAGAAAATAATAATAACAAACATGTACACAGCACATATCTGGGCCTGATATTTCAGTAGGTGCTGGAGATACAAAAAAGGAATAGAACAAATTTAGAGTCTGTACTCATGGGCCTACTACCCTAGCAAGTTGGACATACTTATAGACTAACAGTCACAGCAATATGGAGAGTGCTATAACGGATAGACACACAACTATGGGAGCACAGAGAAGAAGCTAGCTGTTTTCCAGGCTTCATAAAGGAGGGTAATCTTGAATGAATTTTACAGCATAAGTAGGAATCTTCAAGGGATCGTGAGGAAAGGAATCTTGGGCAGAAGATATAGAATGCGCAAAGGTCTAGAAGTATATGAGAGCACTGAGTTTTCGGTTCAATATGGCACAATATAAGTTGCCTGGATGGAAATAAACGCAACTAGAAAAGTGGACAAGGACCGGAGAAGTCACTGCAGGTCTTATTTATTACAATGATATGTTTGAACCTTGTTTAATTAACAAACAATTCCTGAGGGATTGCTCTGTACCAGCTACTGTTTGAAGCGCATTACAAATGTTAAGTCATTTAATTCTTGCAAAAGTCCTATGCAGTAAATGTCTCACCCCCTGCCCCCCCCCATTTTACAATGAGTAACAGACACAGAGATTAAATAACTTAATAGCCCTTGCCTTAGTATAAGCCTGTCAGGGATGTTTCTGGGGTTCCCACTAAGATGCTCTGGCTCCCAAGTTCCTCCTCTTAACTGTAGGAACGTACAGTAGCTGTAGGAGACGTGAGCCAATGAAAGGATTTTCACCTGGAAATAATGACATCAAATTGGCATTTTAGAACTGTCCTCCGGTAGGAGTGAAGAGCTGGATTGGAGGGGGTGACATTGGAGGAAGGATGCTTTTGCCGGATTTCAGCTAAAATACATGTGCTGAGACTAAACAGTGAGAACTTTGAAAAGAGAGACTTAAGGGGTGCTTAGCAAGCATCTTTTCAAGGCTCGGTGACCAGCTGAAAGGAAAAGAAAAAGAGAAATCTAAAATGATACCCAGGTTTCTGGCTTAGAGAACTGGGGGATTGATAGTGACCTTAAGTGAAATTGGGAAAAGGACAATTTTGAGCATGCTGAGTAAGAAATATAATGGACCATTGGAAATATAAGGTCTGGAACTCGGGAAGAAAGTCTGAATGTAGATGGTTGAATTGGAATAAGTAGAGTCCTCAGGAAAGAATGGGTAGGAGGAGAAAGGACCTAAAATCAGAACCTGAATGTTGAACAAGAGGAAGAAAAATTGGGGATGAGGGGTCTCTAAGGCTGGAGGAAGGCCAAATAAGAGTGTTTTCACTTTTTAAATTATTTAATGTTTTCCTTTGCTGTAACTAGCCATGTTCTCTGCAGGCAGAAATCATATCCAATTCCTTTATATATCATTGTGCCTGGAATAGAACAGCCCCTTCCTCAGCAAATACTTGGTAAATAAATCTTAATTTGTAGACTTTGATGTTCTAATACATTTAACTTTCTCTTACCTCTCTTGGGTACACAGCCCACCTTGGGGAAAAATCTCGTACAGTTTTCCAAAACTGGAAGGCCAGCAATAAATTGATCCAATTATGTTGAAATACTTATTCTTAAATGCTCCCCAAATGAACACATTAACTGTGGGTCTACATCCTACATCGCCCCCTAAAAAAATCACAAAGCATCTCATTGCCCTTTGTTATGCAAAATTCAGACAGTAAGTTTTGGAAAGAGCATACTCCCTTGGGTCAGGCAAATCTGATTTCAACCCACAGATCCAGCAGGCCTAGCTCTCTGACCTTGGGCAAGTCATTTAATCTTGCTGTGCCTCAGTTTCCTCATCCGCAAAATGGTGATTATGATACTCTGTACGGTATAGGACTGCAGCAAGGATGACATACCCAGAACCCCTGCAGTTGTTGCTCTCACAAAAGAGATGCTTGGGAAATATTAAATCTTTGGCAGTATTTGCAACCTCGACAATCATTTTCATTGTAAGAACATACGTTTGCAAGAAGTGCTCCCCGGAAGTTCAAGGCTTCCTCTGAGCCCAGTGGACCTGCACCATTATCAAGAGCCACCAGGTGGTGTTGGTGCCTCTTAGGGGACCCTAAGTCGGGGGTTCTTACCATCAGAGTCAATAAACTTCCCAGTGCTAAGTAAGCACCAAGTTCTGTTTCCAGTATGCTTCTTTCCATAGCATTATAACCTTACTAAAATAGCAGTCTCTACAGGCTAAACACGAATATGAGCATTTAGCAGTAAAACAATTACATATATTATTTGAGAAAAGACTTAACGAAAAACAGCTATTTCAGTACACATCACATAACTTCCTGACTCCCTTAAACTGTTTTTAATGATTTCTTAAACTTAAGCTAACCTTGGTTTTAATTCCCTCACATTAATTTCGATTCATTCCTATGTGGGCAGAAGGCTAATCGCCTCTGGACTGTGCTTAACCATAGAATTTGGCAAAGACTCCGTGGAAAAAGCCCTCGGTCCTTTTCACCTGCTGGGGGATTAAATCCCCTCATTAAGAGGCTTAGGCAAGCCACTTCAGCCAGTACTTAGTAGAAAATCTGGCCTCTAGATGCCATTTCAGAGCTTGGCCCTCTTCCTGCTGCCTGTCTTTATCCACATTGAAATAGAAAATGCTCACTGGGTTCTCCAAGCCCCATGGCCCTTGATTTCTAATCAAAACCCGGTTACCAGGGTTACCACGGCCACTGCGCAGGCTCCCCGACTCTGTGCTTGCCACCAATGCCACTTGGCAAGGCCACTCTGCTTTCTCCTGGCTGTTCACACAGGGTCTGGTTTGGGATGCTCTGTGTGCTGCAGCTCCTGGGACCCTGTGCCCGCTGAAGCCCTCTGCTTATAGATGTCAAACATGTGTTGTTTGTCTTCTCAACTTTTACTCAATTTTGAAGGCTAAAAACAAAGAATGTTTAAAAAAAATTTTAGCACCATCATTGTTCTAAGGGCAGTGAAACTACTCTGTGGGATACTACAGTGGTACATACATGTTATTTTACATTTGTCCAACCCATAAAATGTAAAACACCAAGAGTGAACCCTAAAATAAATTATGGCCTTTGGGTGATAATGACGTGTCAATGTAGGTTCATTAAGTGTAACAAATGTACCACTTTGGTGAGGGATGATGATAGAGACAGAGGTGGGGGGGAGGGGTATATGGGAAATTTCTATATTTTCCACTCAATTTTGCTGTTAACCTAAAACTGCTCTAAAAATCAGTCTTTTTTTTTTTTAAGTGTCATTGCTATGACCATTTTTACCCTGTAAAGTAGGTCCTTATCACCTCCACATAAAAGAGAACAGGGGGTGTGCCCTTGTGATTATCAGACCATTATTAGGCACTTACCTTGTGCTGGTGACTGTGTTCTGGGAACATTGGTGACTCTACAGACCCAGCTCCTGCCCTCAGGAATCCTGCAGTTGAAAGAAAAGGAAAGTAAATTAAACTAAGCCACCTAACTAAGCACTTAATTTCACGGTAAATGCAAAGAAGGTGCTAGGAGAGTGTTTCCCTGGGGGGCAGCTGGAAAGGGCTGCTTCTCTTCCCTGGGCAAATATTCATGTGCCTCCTTCAACACTGACATGCTGAGTAGTTGGCAGTTAGTGCAGTTGAGTAGTTGAGTTAGTACAGCAGTGTCAGTCCCTCACCCCTTCCTCCACCTATTCTCAATCGTGGCCTTTAAGATCCAGATAGCAGAAGAGTTACTGCTGTGACACATGTGCTGCCCTCAGCTGGGCATCTCCAAAACAGGAGTGCTGCAGCTCCAAAAGCATCCAGAATCACCTCATACCTGTTAGTTTGGCTAGTATCAAAAAAATAGAAAAGTACAAGTGTTAGCAAGAATGTGGAGAAATTAGAACCCCTGTGTACTGTTGGTGGGAATACAAAATGATTCAGCGCTATGGAAAATAGTATGGCAGTTTCTCAAACAAATAAAAATATAGTTACCATATGATCCAACTATTCCACTTCTGGGTATACTCCTGAAAGGATTGAAAACAGGTCTCAAAGAAATATGTGTACACCCATGTTCATAGCAGCATTATTCAGAATAACTCAAACATGAAAGCAATCCAAGTATCCATCAATGGGTGAACAGATAAGCAAAATATGGTATATACATACAATGGAATATTATTCAACCTTAAAAAGGAAGGAAATTCTGAGGAAGACATTACGCTAAGTGAAATAAGCCAGTCACAAAAAGACAAATACTGTATGATTCTATTTATATAAAGTACCTAGAATAGTCAAATTCATAGAGTCAAAAAGAATGGTGGGACTTCCCTGGTGGCACAGTGGTTAAGAATCCCCCTTCCAATACAGGGGACATGGGTTCGATCCCTGGTCCTGGAGGATCCTACATGTCACAGAGCAACTAAGCCCGTGAGCCACAAATACTGAGCCTGCACTCTAGAGCCCATGAGCCACAAATACTGAGCCCTCACGCCACAACTACTGAAGCCCACGCGCCTAGAGCCCATGTTCTGCCACAAGAGAAGCCACCGCAATTAGAAGCCCGCACACCACAACGAGGGGTAGCCTCTGCTCGCCACAACTAGAGAAAGCCCATGTGCAGCAATGAAGACCCAGTGCAGCCAAAAATAAATTAATTAAATAAAATAATTTTTTTTAAAAATGGTGATTGTCAGGGGCTGTGAGGAGGAAGAATAGGGAGTTATTGTTTAATGTATATAAAACATAATTTTGAAAGATTAAGAGTTCTGGAGATGGATGATGGTAATGGTTGTACAAAAATATGAATGTAGTTAGTACTTCTGAATTGTACATTTTTAAATGGTTAAGATAGTAAATTTTATATTACTGTATTTTACCACAATAAAAAAAATCGGGGAAATAAAAGTGCATCCAGATGGCAAGACATTACAACCTCCCTTAGCTGCCTTCAAGGTTCTAACTACTTACCCACAAGCCAGTGGTGGAAAACTGTGAAACCAGGCGGACGGTGACCAGATTCTTTTTCTCCTCTATTCATTCTCTGCCTCTCCTTTTCTCCTGCCTTTCCCAATATAATTTTTGACTTGCAGTGTAACAGAGAAAGGGTATACATGTAGAGATATGTCAGATAATAGGAAATTGTATCTGGAGATGGTTTGCATCAGACTCAGCAATCCCCACCTTTGGAGAAGTCGAGGGTATGGGAAAATGGAGACACTCATCCGTTGCTAGTGGGAGGTCCACTCATGGGACGTTTTCAGAGAATGATCTGCCACCTTGCAACAAAAAATTGTTCGAAACTTTTGACCAAGCTATTATATTTCTGGAACATTCTTTTAGAAATGCAAGTGGGCAAAGATATATCCTTAAGGATGTCAATTGCAGCACTATTTAATACAACAAGAAGAAATAGAAAACCCAAACGTCCATTAATCAGAGAATGGTTAAATAAATTGTGGCTCAGCAATATGACAGAGTAGTATAAAAGTACTTGTCAAAAGAGCCTAAATCATATAAACTAATGGAGAGAAGTCAATGATATAGAAAGTAAAAACAATAAGTTGCAGAACTATGTCTAGAATGATCTCATATTATTTAAAAGCAAAATGTTCACATATGTGTTTGTATATTCATTTTTTAAAGTCCGAAAGGCTGTGCAGATCACTAAAAGTGGTTACCCCTAGGGAGGGAAATTTAGGAGAAAGGAACTTTTATTCTCTGTATAGGATATATTTTCATTTAGTTTGACTACTACTTATAATGAGTTTGTATCATTAAGGAGAAAAAATTTAAGAAATAAAAAAAAGTTTTTAATTTTATCTGCTCCAAAACAGGATGGTAATGGTAGACTCATCCCTAACATTGATTCTTGTTTCATGACAGTTCACAGTGTTTGATTTGAAACAGGCCTTTCTTTTCAGAGCCCCCTGTTTTCCGCTATACTTGGCATTCCATATAAAACAACTGTCTGGAGATCACAGAGATGGAAAGGTGGAGACAAATGCACAGGAGGAGATAGGGGATGGAAGATTAAGAACTTAACCCAAATAAAAAGCAGCCATCAAAATTATGTTCATGGAGAATTCACAATATGGTGAAATATATACATAATAAAAAATACAGAAGTCAAAGACATATCGTTAGCATGACCATAACTAGAAAAAAGAAATAAATGGCCTCCAAAAAGCCTCCAACAAGGATACTAGGGAAAAGTAAACCAAAATATTAACAAGGATAGACTAGATGATGAGATGTTAGAGTTTTCATTTTTTTACACTCTACATTTTCAAAAATGTAGAATTACTTTTTAAAAAATATTTATTTATTTATTTGGCTGTGTCGGTCTTAGCTGTGGCACACGGGATCTTCGTTGCAGCATGAAGGATCTTTCATTGCGGCACACGGGCTTCTCTCTAGATGTGGCGTGCGGGCTCGGTAGTTGCGGCATGCGGGCTTAGTTGCCCCACAGCGTGTGGGACTTAGTTCCCCGACCAGGCATCAAACCCACATCCCCTGCATTGGATGGCTGATTCTTAACCACTGGACTACCAGGGACGTCCCTAGAATGACTTTTATCATGTAAATAATCACACTTTTATTTCAGCTACATCTATCACTACCCCACAGTTTATCCTCCCAAAATACCACCATCACAGATAGTAGTACAGCGTATAGATATGTCTAGTTCTAAACTCATTTTCAAAGCCTGTGTGTCTTAATTCTGAGAAGCCCATCAAGTTTGGAGCCTTTCCTTCTCTCTGCAATAGGACAACTTGAAGATTATATTATCTTCCTAAGGAACACAGTATGGGGAAGTAAACATCAATTAATTGTTTGGTCTGTGCATCTGGGAGATATTATATAATATTCATTCAAAGTATTTAGAACCTCAGTGTGAGAACCCGGGACACATTGTAGCGGGACTTTGTCGGTTAAATTTTCTTCACAAAGTTGAAGTGAGAAACCATAAGAGTTTAACAAAATTTATCTCAGTCTCTCAAATACCTTGCTTTGGATTTCCTGAATCTCTTTTGGCCAGAAGGCACTCACACCCTGTTTTCTGGTGAGAATTTATGTTGGCCTGCTTTTCTTGGTTTGGTTTGTTTGCTAACACTCACCAGCTGTGCAAGCTCCCTCTATAATTTCTTGTAACTTTTTTTTTTAAACAATAGGGCCTCAAATGCAGGGTTTCATGATAAGGTCTCAAGTTCCACATAAAATGGAAAATTTTCAGTACCAAGGCATGCCAAAGAGGGGTGGGGCCGCTTGACTGCCTTTGACCCTTTGTAACCCAGAAAGAGGTCCTCTCATCCCTGCAAGTCAGGTTTCTCTGAAACTGTCACACACCCAAGAGGAGAGATGCTAGTTGTTTTCTAACTTTGAAATCTGCATGAGTTGAAGCAGCAGCTCTCCCTCATTTCTTCTTGAAAGCTTATCAAAATGGGACTTTGAACCCCTAATATCACATCCTTTGATACTCACCAACTCGTTTTATAAATAATCCCCTCTACATAGTCGGCCTGAAGATCTGTGTGTATATGGTTTGGTTGATGTTACTTTATCTCATATAAGAAGTGCTAGTCTCTTTCATCTAACTTTCTCCCCTTCTATCAGAGTTCAAAGTGTTGTCATTGCTGTTGGTTTGGCTTTGCTTTTTTAAAAAAAATATTTGACTTCTAGTAGCCTAAGGGAGGATGAGGGGAGAAATTATATTGACTGTGAGCCCTGAGCTTTATATAAATATAGTGTTTTTTTCAAGTCAATTTCTATCCAAAGTTCATGCTTTTTTGTTCTACCATGTTGTTTCTGACAATTTAATACAAGAGAAAACTAACATTCATTGAGCATCTATGATATGCCAGCTGTGCTATAGAGATTAACTCATATAACCTTTCCAAAACATATTCCAATGGGAATAGCTATCCTCATTTTTATGAAAAAAAAGAAAAATAAGGCTCAGAGAGGTTAAGTATTTGCCTAACGTCACATGGTTTGCTGAGAACAGATCCAGTATTTAACGCCAAGTCTATCTCCAAAGCTCGCTTTCTATTTCATCATAGGTAGTGTTTTATGTGGAATCACTCACCAGAAGAGCTCTATGAGCTAGGTACCATGATCATTCCCATTTTATAGCGAAAAATCCAGCTTAGAGAAGTTAAGGAACTTGTCCACAAGTCCATTAAGTGTGCAAAAGAAGAGATTAAGACCCAGACAGTCTGACTTTGGCACTGTTAGTCACTTATTGGGCTATCTCCCCAGAAACAATTTTAGAGACTCTCTATTCTAATGAAGACAAGGAAGAAATTTCCTTCGGCACGCAAGGCACCAATTGTGATTTTAAAAAGAGAGAGAAAAGAAAAATAAACTCTCTGCTAAACTAGGATTGGTCACTAGGAATTTCTCTCCTCCACAAATGCATGGTACAAATTATTCATTGATATTCGCAGAAGTGTCCATTAGCACATGATGGGAATGTCTGACCCCTCTTCACTGTGGCACTAGTGAAACCTTGCAGCTTCAGAGGAAAAGGAGGAGGGTTCTGGAGCTGTATAAATCAGGAACCTGTGCAATGAACCGTGTGGGTGGTGGTAAGGCTTTTAGCAGCCAGGACTTCTGAGTCTTGAGATGAGCTTACTCATCCTCAGTGTTCTGGGTCAGGGGAGAGCTCTGTCTAATGAAGGAATGAGCCATCCTTCATGTTCAAGGCCAGGGCCATTGACCCTCCGTCAGGAGGGCATGACATTGGAATTACCATTTCAGTAGTGGTGATGGATTTGCACATATCTCTGTGTGCATTCACAGGCTCCCCTGGCTCTCTGTGAGCCATGACAAGGACCTCTGAGGGCACCGGGATTCAAGGGGTGCCGTTGTCATGACATATGACATTAGCAATATCCTTAGCTACCTCGGAGCCTAAGACAAAAAAAAATGAGCAGGTTCCTATGTAAACTTAAACACGGTGAATGTGTGACCTCATTTCTCTCTCGGGTTGCCTGGACAATTAAGGGACGAGATAAGAAACTATTATAAGAAGCTGTGTTTTTAATGTCAGCAGCAGCTCTTGTTTCCAGGAATGGGATAAAACAGAGAGCCCAAGCAGAGCGTCCTGAGCCTAGTCTGAGACAAATTTTTTTTTATGATATGTGTTGGATTTATATGCCTCCAACTTCTGTGCTTTATTAGAAGGCCATCCAGCCTGAATTCCCTCACAGAGAGACAGAGGCAATATTTCCTCCTGGTGGGAGGCAAGGAGGAAAAAGAAGGGAGAGCAGCCTTACTATGCAAAGGAGCTATAATAAAGGCTGCTTTTCCCCACTGCAAGTGGCCCTTCGAGAAGATGAGTAGTGAAGGGGAGCAGGCAAAGGGCTTGATGCCTATTTATCTAATAAAACCTGATTACAAGCAACAGGTGCACCAGCATATAAACTCCCTTGGAGTCATCAGGAAATTCTAAAGAAAGCGGCATCAAATTGCAAATGATATGACTTTCATCTAATGATAGATATTAATTATACAGGGAAGATTGCAGTAGGCCCATAAAATGGGTGTTTGCATCCTCATTATTCAGTATTTCATGCCATGATGATAGAGCAATAATGACAGAATAATAAACAAGCTTTTTATTTATTTATTTATTTCTGTCATGGAAAACTAGACTTTGAAAGTCAAATCACGAAGTTTGGAGGAAGTGGGTAAAAGACTTCCCACAAACATCCAGAAAGGACGAGTGGAGACGTCGGGGGGGTGAGAAGAGTAAGGAAGAGATCAACGAATTGATAGATGCGAAAAACAGACGTGTTTTTCTTTCTGATAAACATACTCCTACAATTGTATTAGAATTAAGATGGTAATTTTCCCTTGCTGGTGACAGCAGCATTTTATTGATATGTTTTCAAATGTCCAGACCCTTTGAAAGAACAGTTCTTTGAGGTGATGTGGTGGACTGGGGCGTGGGGAGGAGGGTACCATATTGAGAAGGAACACATGAGGTCGGATGTCACGCCCACAGCAGCACCTGTCGCCTCTATGAATTGCTACGTTTCACCCATTCACGAGGCCCCAGTGAGGAGCAGAGCCAGGCTGAGCGGGAATGACAAGTGGGTGGGAAAGAGCTGGAAGGACTGAGATTGTCTGCAAAGAGAAGTGAGGGCAGGAAGTGGTGAGTGGAAAGGAGACAGGGATGCTGGAAAGAATGCAGGCAGTAAACACACCCGCAAGCACGCGTGTGCCAAGGGACCGCGCAGATCCTTATCGCGACAGTTTATTACACAGCACCTAGTAAAAATTAAGGGCAATTGGAGAAGAGGATGTGGAGAACTCGGGGGAGAGGAGTAGCAGAGATCGACTTACCTGGAATCCTAAAATAACCCTCTCGGAGCAAGCTCTGCCCAAAGTACCCTGTTTGGTTTAACGCAGCGGAACTCCCCATCCTCTTGCCAGCCAGCCAGCCAGCCTCCTGCCTGCCTGCCTCTTCAGCACTTCTCAACGCTTTGAACCCTGCTCAGTTTAACGTTTTTTTCCTGTTTTTTGTTTGTTTGTTTGCGGTACGCGGGCCTCTCTGTTGTGGCCAGAGGATGTGGAGAACTCGGGGGAGAGGAGTAGCAGAGATCGACTTACCTGGAATCCTAAAATAACCCTCTCGGAGCAAGCTCTGCCCAAAGTACCCTGTTTGGTTTAACGCAGCGGAACTCCCCATCCTCTTGCCAGCCAGCCAGCCAGCCTCCTGCCTGCCTGCCTCTTCAGCACTTCTCAACGCTTTGAACCCTGCTCAGTTTAACGTTTTTTTCCTGTTTTTTGTTTGTTTGTTTGCGGTACGCGGGCCTCTCACTGTTGTGGCCTCTCCCGTTGCGGAGCACAGGCTCCGGACGCGCAGGCTCAGCGGCCATGGCTCACGGGCCCAGCTGCTCCGCGGCATGTGGGACCTTCCCGGACCGGGGCACGAACCCGTGTCCCCCGCATCGGCAGGCGGACTCTCAACCACTGCGCCACCAAGCCCTAATGTTTTGATAGATGTATTTTTCAAAACATTGGCCAGTCTTGATGGCTATGACTCAACTTTTTTTTTTTTCTTTTCGGTCCTAATGGAGAGCGTGAAGACACTTTTCCATCTCAAAGAAAAATAAAATGATCTGATTATTTACCCACTCTCCATTTTTCCTTGAATGCTATCTCTGGAGACAAAGGCAAAGGAGTCCTGTTAGATGTTTGTAAGTTACATTATCTGCATAACAGATCCAATCTCATCTAGTTCATCTGGTTAGTGATGTGAGCATGGTAAACCAAACTGGAAAAGGTAGATGAAGGATGAATGTGGAAAACCTTTTAAGTTAGATCCCACTAATTCAGAAGTTGTGATAAATCTCAGCTTGAGAAAATTTCCCTTTCATTTATTTTTTGAAAATGGCAGGCAAATTAATAACGTAAAAAAGAGTGGAAGAAAACTCTTCTTTATCTGCTGAAGCAAACAATACCTCATGTTGCCCAGATATCAACAACTATGCATATTTAAGTCTCAAATGGGCAAATTGTAGCCTATTTTTCACAAACGCAGTCATGAAATAAACCAGGGGTAGACCATTTTTCTTTTTTTAAAGTTTGGACCATCCATCTTTTATTTATAAAGCAAAACAAAAGTCAGGTTTGATAGAATTGTTTATTAATTTAAAAGCATACTCTTGATTTATATACAATATGTATGCTGCTGTGCTCTGAGATTAAATTTATATTTAGCTTGTGGATATCTCATTCTGGACCCTGGGACACTATATCCCAAGGAACAAAATCAGTTTATTCAGGAGACTCCCAAGTTCCCTGACCTTCAGTTAGATGATTGCAGATTAAAAGACTTAATCATCCTCTGGAACACTCATTTTTACATTCCCATGGAGTATTTTCATGAAAACTGGTGTCAAGATGATTCAGGGTGATTTTATCTCCTGAGTCGGAAGAGGAACAGCCAGTAGGACAGAGGTGTGACACTACGACACCGTTGCTCCATCTTCACACCTTAATACCAAACAGCAAAATCCTCCACGTCACCCACCGACAAAACTCGTCACTCCCTCTTCCTATCTAAATTGCCCAGTCATCCACTGACTTATTTAGAGTCTGGAAGATACTATGATGGTTACATGTGCCCCTGAGCTATCTCACATATGAGAATTCAAGAAGGGAAACTGATGGGCTTTCCTCGTGGTGCAGTGGTTGAGAGTCCGCCTGCCGATGCAGGGGATGTGGGTTCGTGCCCCTGTCCGGGAAGATCCCACATGCAGCGGAAAGGTTGTGCACGTGAGCCATGGACGCTGGGCATGCACGTCCGGAGCCTGTGCTCCGCAACAGAAGAGGCCACAGCAGTGAGAGGCCCACGTACCGCAAATAAAAAAAAAAAAAAAAAGAAGGCAAGCTGAGGTCCTATCTCTTCCCACAAAGTTTTTGCCTTGACTCATTCACTCACGTTCACTGATTCATTTGTTTTAGGAACACTTACTGGGTACCATTATGTAAATGGTAATTAGAGAATAAAAGATTTAGACTCCTCTCCGCCTAAGGCAATTGTAGTCTGGAGTTTCTGGGTTTGGAGATAACAATCGAATCAAGATGTGAACAGAGCAAGAATAACATAAGCCAGACAGCATGTAAGAAAGATGGAAAAACAGATATGCCTGTTTTCTATCTTTTTTGTAAGGAAGTGAAATCAGGGAGAGCAGGAGAAAATTACTTCTCTATGGGGATAATTGATAAAGCCCTTAGAGAATAAGGTGTTTGAGATGAATTTGCAAAATTGTTTTCAACTTGAGATAAAAGTGAGCTAGCTCTCCAAGTGAGAGTAACATGAAATTGACCTAGGAAACTGGAAATATGGGGTGATGTTAAGACAGTGTGTTGAAATTTAGGTATGTAAAGGAGAATAGCCAGTGAGTTTGGAAAAGTATTCATTCAAGAGACATTTATCTTCCTCAAAAAGGGTTAGACTAAAAAGTAATACTAATGAATAAATACACTAATAAGTACATCTAGCACTTATTGAACAATTAACTGTGTCCCAAGCTTTGTGATTAGTGTCTTAGATGCATTATATCTTTTAATTAGCACAATAATTCGATGATATAAGAATAATTAACTGGATTTTACAGAAAAGAAAACGAAGCCTCATACTGTTAGTAAATAGTGCCTCAGACTTTCCTGTTTGTGGCTATACTTCTTCCAGGCAATCAGTCAAGTTCACTTTAACTGAATTTCACATATAAATTATGTTTGAAGCAAAGAATTGGTTCGGCCTTAATTAGAAATGGCCCTCTCTAGAGGTTTCTCCACGTTCAAGATAAACATATTCAGATAAGGAGTTCACTGATGTCGGTAGAGGCACTTTACATTAGGGGATATTTCTAGCACCCCTCAAATAATCCCAGCTCACCTAGAAGTCACCCATCCCACCTGCCCATAGAACTGACCCTTAGTTTCAGTGGCCATAAATATAATAGATACAAGTATCTATCTTTTTCATTACCGACCACATAAAATGTCTCATTTCTAATGGACTTTTAATAGATTGAAAAGACCTTCCTTGTGTCTAGTTCTCAATAATTGTTGCTTTTTGTTACTCTTTAAACAATTGCTTTGACATCCTAAAGTCATCCATTCTTAAGACATGATCTGCTTAGCATTTTATTCTACCTAATGAACACTGTGGTAGACAGAATAATGGTCCTCCAAAGATGTTCATGCCCCAATTCCTAGAACCCGTGAATATGGTACCACGCATAGCAAAAGAGACCAGTCAAGGTTCCCTCAAGCCTCCTGAAGGAACACTACCCTGCCGACATCTTGATTTTTAACCCAGGGAAGCATATTTCAGAACTTTGACCTTGAGAACTGTAAGATAACAAATTTGTGTTAAGTTTGTGGTAATTTGATACAACAGCAATAGGAAACTTATTCTTTTATTCTTTTCCTGTTCTTGATGTGCCACAAGAAGTGCTATGTGTCACATAAAATGACTGAACCGTTGTATTACCAGTATATCATCTGTCCCCAGTTTCTTTGTCCAAAGCGCTCACCTGATAGTTTTAGAATTCAGTCCTCTATAAAGTCCTCTATAGCTTTATTTTTTTTTTCTGACTTCTAAGCTTCTTTTATTCCCACCCACATTAACCAATATTTTCAGGTCGAAACATTTGCAAGTCAGAAATGTATAGTCATATTTCATCCTCCAACTTTTTCCCTTATTTGCACCCTAGAATTCAGGTTCTCAAACTTGAGCAGGTACTAGAATCACCTGGAGGGCTTGTTAAAACACAGATTGTTATGTCCCACCTCAGAATTTCTGATTTCACTCTTCTAGGATGGGATCTGAGATATGTATTTCTAACAACTGCCCAGGTAACACTCATGCTGCTGGTCAGGGGACCACACTTGGAGAAGCGCTGTTTTTTAGTCTTTGCTGGGGAATGCTTTGTTACAGGAGAGAACTACAACTGTAACAGACACATTGACCCTATAGGTGAATAAAATGCAATAGGATCTAGAATGGGTAGGGATGACACTAAACTGTTAACTCTGAGAACGGGGACAAAGCATGTTATTCAATATCTACCTTAGCACTAGGCGCAGTAAAGAGTGCTCAATAAATAGTTCTTTTTTTATTATTGAGAGATAACTGACATATTGTATTTATTTTAGGTGTACAACATAATGAATAAGCTTTTGAATGAATGTCGAGACCATTCTTCATTCATTCATTCAATTACTATTTATTGACTGCCTCGCTCATTCCTTTGTCCACGCTGTTTTATGTGGTCTTTTGGGAAGATACAGCAGTGAACCAACCAAACAAAAATCTCTCTCCTCATGGTGGACTGAGGGAAATAAAAGTAAACTAAGTAAATGATAAGAAATGTTGAAAGTGATCATTGCTGTGTGGAAAAATAAAGCAGGGAGGAAAATCAGGGCTGGTGAGCAGCCTGTAAATTTAAAAAGTGTGGACAGACCAAACCTTGCCTGACGCCCATCAAGCCCTGTTAAACTCATTCACAAACAGTACATTCGCTGAGTCCCTGGCTGTAGCACTTCAAGCTGGGTACCAAGATACCGCAAATTACGAGAGTCTTGTCCTCCAAGAGTTTGTATCCAGTAGGACAAAGATAAAGGACGGAGATCCCGAATGCTCACCCTGTTGTGCCTATCTTCCAATCAAGAACCTAAAGTTGGGACTTCCCTGGTGGTGCAGTGGCTAAGAATCCGCCTGCCAATGCAGGGGACATGGGTTCGAGCCCTGGTCCGGGAAGATCCCACATGCCGCAGGGCAACTAAGCCTATGCGCCACGACGACTGAGCCTGCGCTCTAGAACCCCCACGCCACAAGTACTGAAGCCCTCATGCCTAGAACCCATGCTCCGCAACAAGAGAAGCCACTGCAATGAGAATCCCGTGCACCACGACGAAGAGTAGCCCCCGCTCGCCGCAGCTAGAGAAAGCCCGAGCACAGCAACGAAGACCCAACGCAGACAAAAATAAATTTAAAAGAAGAAAGAAAAGAACCTAAAGTAGCTGCCCATAGCACTTAAACCATTTTTCAAGAATAAACCCAGGGGCCCTGGGAAAGCCAGTGGAGGAAAAGTCATCTCTTTTCTCATCTTTGGGCTAATACCTCCCAAGCTTGAAAAAAATTTGAGAGAGAAAGATGTTTCTTACATTTTCACTTCACGTTTGCCTAAGAGTGCCTTTTTCATTTTCAAAGCTTTTCTATACAAATGTTATTCTACAGGATCAAAAAGACGGAGAGGAATTTAAAGACTGATTCATTTTTACAGCTCCAGATTCAATACTACTTATTATTTCAAAACAAGTGGATGGAAATTATCCTGGGGGCATATTGAGGAGAGGGAGTTGAGAAGAATATACAAAGTGATATGCAGATTTTTAAATGTGTCAATAAAGTAATGATGGAACTAATTAAGCCGTTTGGGAGACATGCCCCTTTCACTGAGGCAGCCTCAAGAGCTAACATGTCTGTCTGCACACATGACTAAATACAGAGCATAGAGTGGTCTTTTTTGCACGAGTCTGGCTCAATAAAGCAATCCTTTGCTTCTCTTCTAAGTATTTACATGATTAGAAATACAAAACTTCCTTTAATATACTGCTACAATATAACCACACTACTTAGAAAGATTCTTCTTGAGATCAAAATAAACTCGTTCATCGTTTTCTTTTTTTTAAATGTATCCCTATTTTTAGTATCTGTTCTTTTCCCTAAAACACAAAACATTAGTTCTCAGACTTAGTGTGCATCAGAATCACCTGGAAGGTTAGTTGAACCAGTTTCTGTGCTCCATCTGTATTGTTTCTGATTCAATAGTTCAGGGGTGGGCCCTAGGAATCTGCATTTCTCACAGATACCCAGGTGATACTGATGCTGATGCCGCTGGTCATGGGACCATATTTTGAGAATGTCTGTTCTAAATAAAATAGAGGTGACTAATTGAAATGACTCCTGTTGACCATAATAATAACCAGTACACCTGAAGAGAATAATAAATAAACATCTTAGTTTCTCCTCCAGGAAAAATAACCCAATCAAATTTAATCTTTCAATTGACCTCCCTTTCATCAATTCCACTGCCCTTTTCTAAATTCTCTGGGCTAAAAAAAAAAATTACCCTGAAAATATAGAAATTAAAATGGATACCATACATTAATAAGGGCCTACTAGACAGTGAATTAAGTGGAAATAATCTTCCCCAGCTCTTGCATATAACCCAATAATTATTAAATATCCAAGTAGCATATTAGCTTTTTAGATTAAGCACATTACTGCTTACGAAAGACCTCAGTAGACTACTTGCTTTGTCAAGCAAAAAACATTCATTGTTCAGATTCCGTTTCTTTAATAAATACAGAGATAAGTAAACAGTAAATTTTCCTTTAATATTTTATACCATAACAATTACTTTTTAAAATCCATCTTCTCAAACCACATTTTAAAATAAGGGTTAGGACTTCCCTGGTGGTACAGTGGTTAAGAATCCGCCTGCCAATGCAGGGGACACGGGTTCGAACCCTGGTCCGAGAAGATCCCACATGCCGTAGAGCAACTTAGCCCATGCACCACAACTACTGAGCCTGTGCTCTAGAGCCCAAGCCACAACTACTGAGCCCATGTGCCACAGCTACTGAAGTCCGCACACCTAGAGCCCATGCTCCACAACAAGAGAAGCCACTGCAATGAGAAGCCCACGCACCACAACGAAGAGTAGCCCCTGCCCACCGCAACTAGAGAAAGCCTGCACACAGCAACGAAGACCCAACACAGCCCAAAATAAAATATAAAATAAATAAATAACTTTAAAATAAAATAAAATAAGGGTTAAAAATTACACAAAAGGAAAGCAAATTTCTTTTTTAACTGATAAACTAAAATGAAACAGGACTCCTACAGCAACTAATAAAGCATATCTTTTATTTGTAAATTCAGTAGATGCCGCTTTATACAATGCAGAAGTGTATATTGGCCCTCAGTTCATTAGTTTTAGTATGCCCTCTTAAAATATCTTACTTGCATTTTTGTATCTGCCAAGATGTCAGTTCTGACATGACTCTCTTCAGGCGAAATGTAGTTGGTCTTTCCTCATTTTTCGCTGACACAGAAAATGAACAGTTTCTTAACATCATTTAGGATAATGCTATCTGAATCATAGCAAGTTCAAGTGTAAATGAGGTGCACATGTTAAGTCATCTGCAGAAGGGTACAGTTTAACAACTGACTGAATTAATTCAGGGCATGAAAATTGAGCAGCCAGACAGACCAATTCTAGAAGTACATCTCACTGTAGAAAAATTTCCAAATACGTAAAGATGACCAGCCTGTAATGTCCTCATTTCCACTTGTATATGACATTTGACTATAATCTATGTATATGCAAGTTGCTTCCTGCAATGTTAAGCATTAACTATAATCCACCCCTTTATAGAATACATTTGATGATTTGGGCTGGCCATTAAAATATTTAAATTGAGTGCTTAAGTACAGTTTAGAAAATTATATTCTCTACATTTGAAATAACCCTAAATAAAACTCTCTTTAAATTATCATGGAAGAATAATGCTAAATGAAAAAAGCAGAATACAAAATTGAAGCTACACTGTAATTGCAACTATATTAAATTGGTTATGCATGCAAACAAGGCTGGGGAAAAAACATAGAAAATATAAGTGACTGATTTGTTAAGGAAAAGTATATTGGAAGAGCGCCTTTTAAAAAATTCTGTACTTCTTATAACATTATTTGTACAATTTTCAAAATTATTAAAATTATCTTAGGGAAGAAACTGTTTTTTCTCCTCTTGGATTGTATGTTTTCTTGTCATTGATGATGATTTAAATTACCAAGATATAAGAAAGATAGTTTGTGTGTTAAACAGTTACAATCTTCTTTCCTTTAAAAAATTTATTTTTAAAGCCCATGATGTTATTGTAGATATACTGATGCATATTCTTAACACAGACATTATTATTGCCATTCATCACTAATATTACAATTATCAAAAATACTAGTTTTCAGCCAGAAATAATCATGGAATCATAAATAAAGACAAATGAACTAAATTACTGATGAAGTTGAAAGTTGCGGTAGTTTGATTAAACAGCCAGCAGGAATTGTCAGACTAATTAACTCAGGGT
>NW_006782310.1:1545428-1550415 GCF_000442215.2 Lipotes vexillifer | reverse complement strand
GCTGAACCAAATGCCGGAACTATCAAAATCCAATACAGGCCATGCCCCGTTACTTCACTAAGACTGCATATTTGTACTTAAGAGTAATGATCTGATATGTTCAGAAAGTTCAGCTCAGTAAAATAACTGCTGTTGAAAACTATTTGTGCCAGGGCTGTTGTCAGCAAATCAGTCAAGTTCTGATAGTCAAGCTAGATCTTCTCAATTCTGAAAGCTAGAAATGCCTAGCATCTATATAGGACTGCACGAGTCGGCTCGGGCAGGGCCTACAGCCTAATATTCATATCCCTGACTATAATAATACGTGGTGAGAAGCAGGGATGACCTGGGGCCTTGGGAGAACAAGAACATGTCTTTAAGAACTGGAGATGAAGCTGAGAGAATATTAGAAGTGGTGCTGGGAGAAGGAAAATGGCCCCTGAAGAGGCACTGGCCAAAGGACTGAGCTCTGTTTCCCCAATTCGTCCTCTACAAATTCCAACATTCATCCATAAAATTAAGATGATGAGCACTAAAACCATTCTGGTCTAATTCGTCTCTTTCCTTTCTCGATTTCCTTCATTGCTTCCATTCCTTGTACCAAAATACTAGTCCATGATACAGATATTTAGAGAGCTTAGATTTACTAGTCCAGGTTGCTAAGCATTAGTACAATTTCTTAAGCTCTTAAAAACAGATGTTAACCACCCACATCTCCCTCTCCAAAGAACTTAACACACAGCTAAAGTAGATTCACTTGCTTCAATTAAAATGAAAGGAGGGATTGACTAGGAAACCAGATCAATGTTGCGCACATTAAATTGGATAAGATGTAATAGGCCTGTGACATTCAAGGCCTATTACTGGTTCTCCCCTCCTACAATGTTGGTGGGAATGTAAGTTGGTACAGCCACTATGGAAAACAGTGTGGAGGTTCCTAAAAACTAAAAAAAACAAATAGAATTACCATATGATCCAGCAATCCCAGTCCTTGGCATATACCCGGACAAAACTATAATTCAAAAAGATACATGCACCCCTATGTTCATAGCAGAACTATTCACGATAGCCAAAACATGGAAACAACCTAAATGTCCATCAACAGATGAATGGGTAAAGATGTTGTACATATATACAATGGAATACTACTCAGCCATAAAAAAGAACAAAATAATGCCATTTGCAGCAACAGGGATGCAGCTAGAGATTATCATACTAAGTGAAGTAAGTCAGAAAGAGGAAGACAAATACCATATGATATCACTTATATGTGGAATCTAAAATATGGCACAAGTGAACCTATCTACAAAACAGACTCACAGACATGGCAAACAGATTTTTGGTTGCCAAGGGAGAGGGGGGTAAGGGAGGGAAGGACTGGGAGTTTGAGATTAGCAAATGTGAACTATTATATATAGGATGGATAAACAGCAAGGTCCTACTGTATAGCACAGGGAACTATATTCAATATCCTGTGACAAACCATAATGGAAAAGAATATAAAAAAAAGAATGTCTATATGTGTGTAACTGAGTCACTACACTGTACAGGAGAGATTGCCACGACTTGGTAAATCAACTATACTTCAATAAAAAAAATTTTTTAAAGAAAAAATATATTAGTGGTTCTCAACTACAGCAGTGTTGTCTATTGTAACAAGTGGGGGTGGGGGAGATACTACGGGTATCTAGTGCATAGAGGCCAGGGATGCTGCTAAAATATCCTACAAATGCAGAGAATAACCACCTACAATTTTTTAAAAAGTATCCAGCCCAAAGCGTCAATGGTGCCAAGGTTGAGAAACCCTGGGTGTACGTGTGTTCATGACAGCCTATAATCATCATATCTGAATCTGAATTATCTTAGCTAAAAAAAAATAGCCACTCACTCAGGCACAATGAATGTTCTCTTTCAGCAGACTCTCCAATTTTAAAATAACACAGAGGAAAATTTAGTTATACAGAATTTGACCAGCCTTATAGAAATGCCTCCATGGCTTCTGCTGTAATTGAGCTGCAACGTCCATCTATCAGTTTCACACTGAAGATTTAACCAGTTTCTTAAAAGATGAGAAATAAAGCCTGTTACAGTACTTATCACACGTGATTCTGTGACTATTTACATATCTGTTTCCCCCTTGCAATTGTGAATTTCTTAGGAATGTGAGCCATATTGTGTTTATCCCGAGATTACATAGTAGGTGGGGAAAATACATGGCTAAAGGCAAAGGTGGATGGGTAGGGGGTTGGAGTATGGATAAATGATGCTAGTTCAGCCTGCAAGGAGGTTTGTAAATAATCTGAGGTTATTGGTCATGTCTCTGAAAAATAGAATGTCATTAGTTCTAACAATTGCTAATGACAGTATTTTTGCTGTCATGGTTAAGTTTTTTAATACATAAAATAAAATCAAGATGTTCAAAATCAAGATAGTTTTTTTTTTTTTTTTTTTTTTTGCAGTATGCGGGCCTCTCACTGTTGTGGCCTCTCCCACTGCGGAGCACAGGCTCCAGACGTGCAGGCCCAGTGGCCACGGCTCACGGGCCCAGCCGCTCCGCGGCATGTGGGATCCTCCCGGACCGGGGCACGAACCCATGTCCCCTGCATCGGCAGGCGGACTCTCAACCACTGCGCCACCAGGGAAGCCCCAAAATCAAGATAGTTTTATGATTGAATTGTGTCACCCAAAAAATATATGTTGCAGTCCTAACCCCCAGTACCTCAGAATGTGACCTTATTCAGAAATATAGTCATTACAGATATAGTTAGTTAAGATGAGGTCATTAGGGTGAGCACTAATCCAATTTGACTGGTATCCTTATAAAAAGGGGAAATTTGGATAGGGACGTACACACACATATACGCACACAGGGAGAACACCACGTGAAGATCAAGGCAGAGATCAGATTGATACAAGCCAAGGAACACCAAAGATTGCCAGTGATTCCCTAGAAGCTAAAGGAGAACCACAGTACAGATTCTTTCTCACAGCCCTCAGAAGGAACCAACCCTACTGACACCTTGATCTTGGACTTCAAGCCTCCAAAACTGTGACACAGTAAGCTTCTTTGTTTAAGCCACTCAGTTTGTGGTACTTTGTTAAAGTATCCCTAGCAAACGAATACCATTCTCTTCATCAATCGACATGAACTCCTTTGTTACTCAGGTAGAGAAAATTCTTTTTTTTTTTTTTTTGCGGTACGCAGGCCTCTCACTGTTGTGGCCTCTCCCGTTGCAGAGCACAGGCTCCGGACGCGCAGGCTCAGCAGCCATGGGTCACGGGCCCAGCCGCTCCGTGGCATGTGGGATCCTCCAGGACCGGGGCACGAACCCGTGTCCCCTGCATCAGCAGGCCGACTCTCAACCACTGCGCCACCAGGGAAGCCCGAAAAAATTCATTTTTTAAGCCACTCCTGATCCCCTAAATCTGAGCTGGGTAGCCCCCAATTTTTTTTCTTGAAGTCTTTATGTATGTCACTATTATTCTTACCATCATATTAAATTGAAAATATCTGTTTAGAAGAAGTAGGTCTCCTCTTCTGGACTCTGAGGTATTTACGGGCAAACATCCTATTAATTTTGTATCCCTTACACTGCTCCTGCCACAAAGAATGCACACAATGAATGTTCAACTGAATTAACTGGCAACATTATTGTAAGAGAATCTGAACATAATGTTCACTGTTTCAACTGCTCGATACACATTTATCAATTACCTACCAAGTACTAGGTATGCGAAAAGTTACCCTATAGATCTCTTCATTCTCCATAGAAGTGCCTTTTTCATGTAAAAATTTGACCTTTGCAAATATTTAGCACGAGACTTTTTATTGCAGTTAAAATAAAACTTAAAATATTCCCCTACAATCAGCTGTGCATTAGCATGCCCTAGCCTAATGAAAAAGCAAGAACTGTAACAGGAGAGAGGAGATGGGCCATACATGGATTGCAAAGAAATAAAAAGAACCAACTCGTACAATAAAGTGGAGACATCCTACATTGCAGAGGTCAAGTGAAGATTGGCAAACTAGTTTTTCTACTTGGGCCCTAGTTACAAGATGGGAAATGCAGCATTTTAAAACCACATATAAATATCTTCTTATAAATAAAAAATTATCTTTTTAAATAATGGAAAACAGAGTCCTTTGTCAAATTGTAGCCTTCAAATAGGCCAAGGCCACAGAAGTCTTACCACTGCATATATCTTTGGTAAGTATAAATATGATCTCAGTACCTAAAATGGGCTTGTCCAAATGCTCTTATTCAGAATCATCTGTCATTTTGTTATTTATAAAGTTGGTTGTTCTGGAAGATAAGACTGAAGCCTACTTCTTAGTCAGATTAGAAAAAAAAATGAGTGTCCCAGGACAAACACCTTCCTTTGAGGGTAGAATCAGAGGACATGAAGGGGCTTAAAGTTTCATTCCGGGATTCAAAAATTAAATTAGTATTTATGATGAGAATCATAGCCTTCATCTTTATATTTTAAAAAATTGACAGTACCCAGTGCAAAATAAGAGTGAAATTACTAAATGTTTAATTTTGTCCTTCTATATTAAAAGAACAATCTAAGGGAATCTTGAGAAGGGAAGAGAGGGTTCCTCTTCCATATATTTGTTATTATTCAATCCCTGAAAACCACAGCAAAAATCTTTAATCCCCTATTTCTACAGAAGAAAAGGTTTCTTTCTGGTGTCTAGGTATGTGGCAGGGATAGCTGAGTAGGAAACCATTCAAAGTTACACTATTTGTTTTATTCTTCCACAGAGGATGCTATTTGGGCAAATGATAAATCATCTCAGTCCTCTTCCACCACCCCTACCCAAACAAACTACTTGTGACCTTTCTCAGAAGTGGATCTAGGCCCTGTTTCAAACAGAATCATGAAATCTATCTCTGAAAATTATGGATGAAAGTTGTCTTGTCCTTCATACATGCAGTTCTTCATACATAGAACTTCGCTGTGGGGCTGCTGAGATTCTCCCCCCTCCCTCCCTCCCTCCCTCCCT
>NW_006782310.1:1538216-1544962 GCF_000442215.2 Lipotes vexillifer | reverse complement strand
GGGAAAGATAGGTGAGATGTAGGAGTAGTTTACCATTTAATAAAACGCCATGATTATAAATCTAAAGACCTTAAATCTGATACAATTCTAACCAGAAAGCTGCTTCACGTTCTTGCAAATGGGGAAACTACCTATATTCTAAGAAACTATAAGTAAGATGAATTGGAGTCAGAAGACATTAAAATTAGTCAAACTAACTCATAGAATTTTGCAATAATGCAGATGAAAAATAATCAGAACACCTAAAAACTCTTGCTTGCTATTATATCTTTTTGCCTTTGACATTCACTATGTTGTAATGACAGACCATATGTTCTAAACTTTCTCCTATCTTCTCATCTAATACTTGCCAAATCATTAAGACCTTGGGGCCTCTGCAATAAGTAAAACATATACAATGATACCCAATTAAATTAAACTTGATAAAGAGCACTTTCTTTTAAGAGGGTTAATTTGTATGTGGGTAAAGGATAAAAACTGTTCTGTGAGTTAAAGTTTCATAAGTAACTATTACCTTACGGGAAAACTGAACCATTACGTTCTGTCTTCTTTATCAGATTAGATTGTAAACTTTTGATTGAAGGGCTAACATCTTACATTGCTTTATATCCACCTTCACACTCAGCCCACAGTCTCATCTGAAAAGGGCACTCGATGTACTGTTGTTGATTTTGCCTTATACAATAGTCATCATTTTCAGGGAGAAAATTTTAAAGAGCGACCTATAGTAGCAAAAAACTGGATGGTATATGACACAAACATTAAAATGTTGGGGCCAGTTAATGCACCTTTGTTCTAAACAGTGGAATTTTTGATTGCCAATTAGAAGAATTACCAGTATTTAGTGAAGACTAGTTACTATGGACCAGTCACAGTGTTAAGTAATTTACATGCACAGTATTATCTCATTTAATTCTCCCAACAGTGCTTTAGGTAGCTATTATCATTATCCTCATTTTACAGATGAGGAGACAGGCTTACAGAAGTTAACTGTGAAATAATTAGTTAATTACAGTTTATTAATGCATTCTTTCATGGTATCATAAAGCCTAAAAGCTTAACTACATTATTTTTTTCTCTAAGAAATTAAAATGTCTTAAATTATCTAAGTTTGCTACTTTGATATATTTTACACATTTTTATTAAATTACTACTACTCTTCCTTGAAAAAAACAGTTAGAATTTTTCCATTAAAAAGTAAAAGTTAGTCAAGAACTATTAATTCAGTGGCACATACATACAATGGAATATTACTCATCCATAAAAAGAAACAAAACGGAGTTATTTGTAGTAAGGTGGATGGACATAGAGTCTGTCATACAGAGTGAAGTAAGTCAGAAAGAGAAGAACAAATACTGTATGCTAACACATATATATGGAATCTAAAAAAAATAAATAAATGGTTATGAAGAACCTAGGGGCAGGACAGGAATAAAGACGCAGACGTAGAGAATGGACTTGAGGACACGGGGAGGGGGACGGGTAAGCTGGGACAAAGTAAGAGAGTGGCATGGACTTATATATACTACCAAATGTAAAATACATAGCTAGTGGGAAGAAGCCACATAGCACAGGGAGATCAGCTCGGTGCTTTGTGACCACCTAGAGGGGTGGGTTAGGGAGGATGGGAGGGAGACGCAAGAGGGAGGAGATATGGGGATATATGTATATGTATGGCTGATTCACTTTGTTATAAAGCAGAAACTAACACACGATTGTAAAGCAATTATACTCCAATAAAGATGTTTCTATATATATATATATATATATATATATATGAAGTATTAGTTCAGTTCTCCTATTAAATACAATGCCATCATTTAATGCTTTAATTAGTGGGTATCTGTGTGTATCTTAAAAGTTTCTGTTGGTACAAAGACATGATTAGTTTGAAACAAATGAACATGCTCTTTCTGATTTAGGTTATGGAGTTATACAAACCTGAAGTAGTTATTTAATTGTATCTTCAATACATTTATCAACCAAATAGTATTCATACCACAGATATGGATCTCAAAACAATGATACTCCCCGTATCAATGAGAAGCTATATTTGCATTCTGGTGATCTGGTTTATATTTGTCTGAAACTCTATTTTTATGGCCAAATTTGTCTTTCTGGAAATTTGGTAGCTAACAGTTACTAATTTGTTACTGGGTATTTGAAACTTCTCAGGAAAATATGCTGTATAGATAGGAAATGCATAATCGAATAGGGTTGTAGATTCATGGACATGTCAGAAAAGAAGAAACAGGCATTTCCTGAAAAACCTCACATCCTCTAAAATTGTGCACTAAATATAACAAGTTAAATATAATATATTTAACTTATTATAATATATTATAACATATAATATAATATATTATATGTATATTATATACATATATATTAAATGTATACTATAACATATGATATAATATATTATAATATAAATATATATTTGTTAAATATAACACTAAAGATAACATATGTGAAAATAGTGGGATTAGGAGCAAAAAAACTCAGAACTTGGTAGTCAGAGAACTAATGGGATCAATAACAATCCTTTAAAAACATTACACAGTTGAAAAGACGTACTAAATTTTTA
The DNA here is from genome assembly GCF_000442215.2 of Lipotes vexillifer. Lineage (NCBI taxonomy): Eukaryota > Metazoa > Chordata > Mammalia > Artiodactyla > Lipotidae > Lipotes > Lipotes vexillifer. Next base: position 1,542,375 of record NW_006782310.1, on the reverse strand, counting down.
ATAAGCAAAATAATGCTACAGGACGTTACCTTAAGAAAAAGTTTTAGTAGTTTGATGGACGTGGGTATAAGGAAGGGCCGAGGCTGCTATAAGCTGTAGAGATCAGGGTGAGCTGCACAAGGAGGAGAGGATCACTCCCAATAAGCACCTGCCAAGAAAGCACAGAACAAGCTGAGCAAGAGGAAAAGCTGGTGTGAAATTGCAGAACTGGGCTCCCCTATGGCTTGTTGCTTTCAAGCCTGTTATTTTATGTTTAGCTGCTGTTAATTGGGAATACAGAGCATTAATATGCTCAGAATATCCTTAAACTGCGGAGACCTCAGTATTTTACTGACACTATTTCCCTATTTACCCATCCCATATGAGCTAATTTTGCTAATTCCCATTTCAGAAACACACGTGGTAGCAAAACAAACTGGACCTAAAGGATTATCTTTCTTCCACTGCTTTTCACCTCTAGACTAGTGAACAAATATGATCCAGTATAGTGATTATTTAATAAATTTTAATCATTTTTAGATAGTTAATCAAAGATTAAAACCTTATCATATGGAGCCATAGTTTATTTCAGCCACAACATACTTTTCAAAATGAGGTTTGGAGGAACAAGATGGGCGTTAGAGTGTTTCATCTTTTCCTTGGGGTTTCTTGTGTTACTGAGTTTTTTTAATATTTGAAAAATATTTAGACATACAGATAGACCCCATAATTTCAGGTTTATCTAAGTAACTTTCAAACCCTTATTAAATTGGGCTTGAAACAAAGTGCTATATAGTTACTTTTAACTTTTTAATGTTTTCACATCTATTATTTTATTAAAAGTAACTACTGTCTAGAGAATCTAAAATGCAAACCAGACCCAGTTCTGCTACAACTTTCCTGATAATTGGCCCTTGGTTCCTCAGGATAAAAATTATTTTTTCGATGCAAATGATTTCATTTGAATAATTCCATTCTTGGCCAAATTTTCTCTCCTTAAGTGACTTTAGAAGTCCAACTCTTACCTTTATGAGATTCCTTTCTGGGTTCCCTGACCTTTTAAAGTTGTTTGTTTTTTAATCCCCAGACAGGTATACTTCTTTTCCAGACTTTAATCTCCTCTTCTCCGGAAAGCCACTTCTCTGTTTCATTAAGCCTCCCTGTAATATCCAGAATTAAATCGCATAACTCATTTATTGTTATGGTTGTGGATTTGCTTTTTTGCTTTTTTTAATGCAGTGCTGGAAATGACTTTGAAAGGAATGACCTAAAGTTTTCATCATTTGATTTATTTTATCTTTTACTTCTAGTTTATTGTGGAATAAGAAGTTGTTTAACCTAAAAAAAAGAAGAAATCTTCCAAAGTGTTGGGGTAAGGAGAGGGCAATGTGAGCTGTTTCACAATAGTTGAAGGATTTTGTCATGTGAAGGAAGAATGATATTTTTCTATAGAGCTTTCCAGATAGAACCAGGACCTGATAGAATGTTATACAGAAACATATTTCTAAGAGGCAGTGAATTATTCCCTTCCAGAAATACTTTACTTGGAGGATTCCTGAAATGAATATGATATTTTATCAAATGAGTTTATAAATCTGTACCCATATCAAGACTTCTGTGAGCCTTTGGCTGAAGGCTGATTATAGCAAAACAGAACCTTGTGGCAGGTTAGAACAAAGACAGAGAGAATGAGCAAACTGGGTTCAAGTCCCAACTCTGCCAGAGACAATTTTATATTATGTTGGGTGAGATTTTTGAAGCTCTCACTGCCTCAGTTTCCTCGTCTATAGAATGGGAATGAAAATAGAGTCATAGTCGTTTTGAGATTAGATTTGTTAATATATGTAAAGTATGCCTGACAACTTACATGCTTTTATGTATTAGCTATAAATATTTAGTAATCTTGTATGGATTTCTTCTGTGTCCTTTTAAATTCTTTGGAAATAGAGAATAAAACTGAGGAAATAGAGAAAAAAATTGAGCATGGGCTATTATTCTGAAAACTCCTTCCTTCAGTTGTCCATATGTCCAAAACACTGAAAATGCACAAGATCCACAACAGCAGGGATCTTTTGTTTGTTCACTGATGATTCCCAAGTATTAGGAACAGTTAGCCTATAGTAGATGCTCAATAAATATGTATTAAATAAATGAATGGAAGTGTCCAAGTGCCTCACAGTTTGAAGAACAAATAGATGTATTTAGAGTGATTATATCATGATAATTCCTTTCAATCCTAAATGAAGGCCTTCTTTGTCATAAACAGGACATTCAAAAAAAGTCACCAAAGTTGGGAAACATGTCTAATTTTTCTTTTTCTTACTTCTTAAAATTCTGCACCAGAAATGATCTCCTAATAGGGTATCCGTGACACTTTTCTATTCTTGCCATTTTAAACACTGGGATGATTTATTTGGTAGGGAATGCAAGCATTATAGGACACAAACCAGGTACAGAACTGGCCCATACTAAGAAGACTCAAGAGTTTTTATTTAAATAGTATCAAAAGAGATTAGTATATAATCTGAAACCTAAAAAACATGTGTCAAGTATCAAATGGTCAAGGAGTAACATTTTTAAGTGCATTGATGTCTTGGTAGATCCTGGCTTGGATCTAAGATGTGTGGTTTTCTACTGTTACTCCATGATTAAAATATGTTCCAACTGGATTATGACTATTCCCCTGATCCCTCCTAGTCTTTAATGGATCCGAATTCACCCACCCATGGTGCCAGAGGAATTATTCATTTCCAAGTAAAAGTTAAATAACTAGTTTGACAAATCAGAGATCAAACATGTAAACTGTACGGAGCTTCTATTGAATCTTTCAAAATTCACACATACTACAACAAAATTAACATTTCACAATTGTCTGAACAATCATGTTAATGTAGTTGACACTCAGATGTTTGTCCCTGTGCAAGGGTCGAGACGGGGATTGGGGCAGTTTAAAAACATCAGAAAACCATTCAAAAATATTTCTAATGCTTTGGCTAAACCCTGTGTTTTTCTGTAGAAACCATCACTACTCAGGCTTATAGCAGAATGGTTAAAAGAACAGGCTTTGGAATCAAAAAAGACCTGGGTGTACTCTTTCATTTACTATGACTTGGACCAATTATTTATGCTCTCTAAGTTTTAGTCTATTCATTTGTAAAAGGAAGATGTTAATCCCACCTTATAGAATTATTGTGATGGTTAAATGAAAAACTGTATGTTTGTAAAACATATTATTAATAATAATACCAACCCCTCATGACACTCATCAATATATTCAAAAAATATTTAAGTAGGACCAAATATGTGCCAGGTACTGTGCTCCACCCTAGTGATACTGAGAGGGTATCCTCTGACTCTGGAAGAAAATAAACTTTTTTTTTTTTTTGGCTGCACCGTGCAGCTTGCAGGATCTTAGTTCCTCAACCAAGGATGGAACCCGTGCCCCCTGCAGTGGAAGTGCAGAGTCCTAACCACTGGACTGCCAGGGAAGTCCCTAGAAGGAAAGAAACTTTTAAGTAAATGGTGCAGTCAAGTATGCCAGGTTGTGTAAGTCTGTAATGGGTTCATTGAGGGCACCAAACTTTGATTCTACCCCAGGAGGAAATGTCATAAAGAGACAATTAGTCAGTGTCCCAGCAAGAGAGATGGCACACTCAAAGGCATAAATGACAAGAGTTTACTGGAAGGACTATTTACAGAGCTGTGAGTAGGGTTAAGGGAACCAGAAGGAATAATGAAGCCCTTGAGAATGAACAAGAGTGGGAAGAAGTTAACGCTGATAGACTGGAAAGGATGGGAATGTTTGCTTCCTGTATCAAGTGAGAGCTGTAGCCATGAGTGCTATGATGTTGTTTGGAGGGAAAAAGCCACTGCCAAACCATAGTCCAGCAGGGATGAAAGCATGAGGAAGTGGAGGGGATAAATACCTAGACTCCTCTTTCCTCCTGCCCTCCAGTCTTGGTGCCTCCCATTGGCCAACCTCAACTGCAAGCCAGCACTCAAGGGAGCATGATGAGGAGACCTCCAGCATCAGCCCGTGAGGCACAGAGCTGGGAGGGAAAGGGTGATGAGTAGAGCTGGAAGGGCAAATGGAGACTGTCCAGGGCTTCCCTGGTGGCGCAGTGGTTGAGAGTCCACCTGCCGATGCAGGGGACACTGGTTCATGCCCCGGTCCGGGAAG
>NW_006782310.1:1518652-1537676 GCF_000442215.2 Lipotes vexillifer | reverse complement strand
ACCAAAAAAAAAAAAAAAAAAGGAGACTGTCCAGCACACTGTCACTTGATATGAGCCAAGAAATGTGAGCAGGTATGACTCTGCTTAAGTGCTCTCTTAGGCACAACAAAAACAAAAACACAGAGGTGTGAAAAGAAACATGTCACATTAAGGGAATTGAAGTGTTGAGACGCAAGGCGGGAGATGAAGAAGTCTGATCGTGGAGGGCCTAGTATATCACGCCAAGTCGTTTCGGCCATATTCTTCATAACCAACAACAGCCCGTGTCCCCCAATGACAAAAGGAATCTGTTGAGTGGTTTAGAACAGATCATATTAAGAAACTGGGTTCTGCGTCTATTTTCTAAGACTCTTCCAAACCAAGGCTGCTAATACCAATCGCATATGTTATGGAAGACACTGTATTCCTAATTATTTTAGGGTAATGTATTTAGTTACACAGTAAATTAACACTAATTGAAGTTGGAAGAGGTTCAGAAAGCTATTAAATATTACTTGGAATAGAGTGGCAGAGTAGGAAATGTTGTTCTCTCAGTACAAAATTTGTGTTGAATGATTGCACTGAGTTAAATTGACATTTTTTCCCCCTGAATTCCAGCAAGTAATTCAGTCTCCTTTATTTTTTCTAAATCACATGGAAATGAGAGAAAAAGATGCTAATGTAAGTATATTTCCCTATTTAGATTTGCCCTTGCATTAGGTATTGAGACTAAAAGCCAAATTAATCTTATGGTGAAGACTACAAACTCTAAGTCACATATAATGAATCATATGTTTTGCTTCTTTTCTCATCTTGTCCATGGAAATACAAGAGAGATACTCAGGAGCTTGTTCAAAGAGAAAATTGAAAAATAATTATTAAAAAGAGCTCTTACGCACAGTACCTTTTTTTTTGAGGGGGGGGCCTGTTTACTTCTTATGCGTAAAACAGAGATATAGAAAATACACTAATTCTCTTTGTGTCCAGACATATATTTTATAATTTTTTAAATTTCTGTTCAGAGTCTAAGGCCACAGAGCAGCATTTACCCTTTAATTCCAGCTCCATTGGCTACTAAAATGTGAACTAAAAATTAAACCAATTTATGGCTGTTTCTATAAGTATATTATGTGTTATAACTTAAGAGATTACCAAACTAAACTGACTACCTAATTATTTTTGGTCTAAGTCTGTTACAATTTTCTACCCAGTTTTAAGGTTTTAAAAGCAGCAGACTAGGGCTTCCCTGGTGGCACAGTGGTTGAGAGTCCGCCTGCCGATGCAGGGGACACGGGTTGGTGGCCCGGTCCACGAAGATCCCACATGCCGCAGAGCGGCTGGGCCCGTGAGCCACGGCCACTGAGCCTGCGCGTCCGGAGCCTGTGCTCCACAGTGGGAGAGGCCACAACAGTGAGAGGCCCGCGTACCGCAAAAAAAAAAAAAGCAGAAGAATAGCTTAATTCATAGGAAATATGTGATGGTATGCAAAACTCTATTTGTTTAGCGTGTATAGATTCTGGAACTGGATAAAAATTAATTTTTAATTAATTTGTTACATATTACAATAAGTGTATGGCTGGAAACGCCAGTCTGGTAATTTATCTACTCAGAGATTTCTTGGTTTGGCTGGAATCTGCAGAATAATTAAGTTACAGTTCTCTAGGGTATAATGACGATTTGAAAATTCAGAGGAAGATTTGCTCCCTCTCATGAGGGAGATTTTCTACAGGGAAGAGAAGTAAGAATTAATACTCAGAGAAAATGACTGCAGCAGCGGGGAGAAGGGAACACTTTACTTCAAAATGAGGATGATTTAGAAAAAGACCAGCTGCTCTCAAAACCCAAGAAAGAAGCCGATTGTAGACACTGAAGAACTCATAGCATATTTTTTTTAATATTAAAGGACTTAAACCAACAGTTACAAAGTCCTATCTCTTAAAGACTAGTAATTCTATTGAGAGATGTCAAATAAATAGTCTTAAAACGATGTGTTAATTTTAAAATAGAATTTGTATAAAATGCTGTGAGAACAAAGAGCTGTGTGCTGGAAGAGGAAGTTTGCAGAGGAGGTGACACTTGAGCTTGGTCTTGAACGAGGAGAAACAGTTCACAAAGCAGAGAAAGAATCAGCTTTTTGTGGTTAAGAATCTCCTGGGGGGAACTGTACCTTCAGTGTGGCTGGAAGGTGGAGTGTGTAGTGGAAAGTGGTGTCAGAATAGGCTGGACGGATGCAAGCTGTTATACAGAATGCATAAACAACAAGGTCTTACTGTGTAGCACAGGGAAATATATTCAATATCCTGTAATAAACCATAATGGAAAATAATTTTTTAAAAAAGAATGGGCTGGAGTGCGGTCCTTAGGCAGCATACCAAGGAATGTGAATGTCATTCTGTAGGTGGCAGACGGCCATTAAGGATTTCAGGGAGAGAAGAGGTTTGCTACAATTCACCTTTCAGAAATATCACCTGGAGTACCATGGCAGCTTGATTAAAGGGGGTGAGCCAGGAAGCATCTTAGTAAATGATACACAACAGTCATAAATGATATCAACTTGGAATATTCGCTATTAACTGATCACTATTAAGGAATAACTCCAAAGTTCTCAAACTTGAGAAAACCAGACTCAATACTTTTTTAAAAGAGAGAGGGGGTGAGGGTGGGGGGCACTGGATTTTATAAATTAGAGCTACAACATGAAACAGAAGGAGCATGCTAATTAGGATAATTCAAGGCAGGTTCAGCAAAAGGACTATTTACAAAGTCATGGGCAGCGCCTAGGAAAATAGAATGGGTAGCTCAGCACCCAAGGGCTAGTAACGGTGTAGCTGTTACCACCCCTAGGCTGAAGGATGAAGGGAAAGAACGTCATTTCTATGACATCAGGAGGCTAAAATATCGGAAGACAGTCTCTGCTTCCAATTAATCTCCTAACCTCTGCCAAGAGAATAAATTAAAAATCATGACACATCCTAGGTAGAATGGGAGAGATTAGTCCAATTGTTATACGCCCATTTATTTTACCAGTTTGGCCATTGGAAAAAAATGTATAGATCATGGCAAATAATAGTGGACTAACACACACCTAACCGAAGGGAAACTCCAGTCTCAGCTTCTGATATTGAGTATATTAGAGGATGCATGCCTTTTAATATCCATAAGAAAGGAGAATCCAAAGCAGTTCAAACTGAACTGGGATGGACAGTAGATTATATTCATGGTCTTGTCCCACAGCTCTCCTGTCCTTTATCATGATACGATTCAAGTGGACCTGGACCATCTGAACATTTCAGAGAATGTCACATTGGCCCACTATACTGTTTTTTTTAGATTGAAGTATAGCTGATTTACAATGTTGTATTAGTTTCAGGTGTACAGATTCTTTTCCATTATAGGTTACTACAAGATACTGAATATAGTTCTCTCTGCTACACAGTAGTATGTCCTTGTTGTTTATCTATTTTATATGATAGTCGTGTGTATCTGTTAATTCTAAACTCCTAATTTAATCCTCCCCAGCTTCCCCTTTGGTAACCATAAGTTTGTTTTCTATGTTTGTGAGTCTATTTCTGTTTTGTAAATAAGTTCATTTGTATCATTTTTTTTTTTAGATTCCACATATAAGTGATATCATATGATATTTGTCTTTGTCTGGCTTCAGTTAGTATGATAATCTCTAAATTCATCCATGTTGCTGCAAATGGCATTATTTCATTCTTTTTTATAACTGAGTAATATTCCATTATATATATATATAATGGAATATTACTCACATACTGCATCTTCTTTATCCATTCATCTGTCAATGGACATTTAGGTTGCTTCCATGCCTTGGTTATTGTAAATATTGCTGCTATGAACATTGGGATGTATGTATTTTTTCAAATTAGAGTTTTCTCCAGATATATTCCCAGGAGTGGGATTGCTGGATCATATGGTAACTCCATTTTTAGTTTTTTAAGGAACCTCCATACTGTTCTCCACAGTGGCTACACCAATTTACACTCCCACCAACAGTGTAGGAGGGTTCCCTTTTCTCCACACCCTCTCCAGCATTTATTGTTTGTAGACTTTTTGATGATGGCCATTCTGTATCATGTTGATATCATGATATCATGTTGATATCATGATATCATGTTATCAAACCTGATGAGAAAGAAGCTCGGATGGCTTGGTGTGGTGGTTAATTTTATGTGTCAAGTTAACTGGGATAAGGGATGTCCAGAAAGCTGTTATACATTATTTCTGGGTGTGTCTGTGAGGTTGTTTCTGTAAGATATCAGTATTTAAATTGATGAACAAAGTAAAGTTGATGGCCATCCCCAGTGTTGGTGGGCATCATCCAATCCACTGAGAACTTGAATAGAATAAAAAGGCAGAGGAAGGGCAAATTCGCTCTCAGTGCTTGAGCTGAGACCTCCATCTTCTCCAGTCCTGGAACAGGGCATCGGAGCTCCTTGTTCTCAGGCCTTCAGACTCAGACTGAATCACAACACTGGCTTTTCTCGTTCTCTAGTTTGCGGGCGGCAGATTGCGGACTTTTCAGCCTCCATACCCACGTGAGCTAATTTCTATAATTAATAGATAGACGGATACATAGATAGATAGATAAAATAAGTATATAGGTTCTATTACTCTGGAGACCACTGACTAATACCCATGGTAAGACACTGATGCTCCAAAAATATATGGGCTGCCGCATAAGTGAGCTTTTCAGGGGTCCAGTAGTCTGGGGCATGCCATGACATTGCCTCCAAGGTAAAGGGCAAGTTATTGCACTTAGCACCTTCCAACACTATGAAGCATTGCACGATAGGCCTTTTCATGTTTGGGAGGCAACATACTACACTTAGGCATACAGTTCCTATTCATTTGTCATGTGATGCAGAAGGTTGCCAGTCTTGAGATTGTCTGGTAGGATTGCAGTACAAGTACAATCCAGGTTGCCATACAAATAATTCTGTTGCATACACAACATGACACAGCAGATCTCGTGGTACTAGAGGTATATGAGATAGTTAAAGAAACCATGAGGAGTATTTCTCAAGACAAAATAGGAAATTGCCACACAGCCCTCTAGGGCTCTGAATCAAGACCATGCACTTGTAGCATAAAACTATATACCATTCATATAATAACTCCTGACATGATACTGGGTCCTGACACAAACCATGCTGTGACCACATGTCACCAAGGGGCTGTATGACTAGAAGTACCCATTTTGAACTAGGTGCTGTCAGATCCACCAAGTCATAAGATTGAGTAGGCCCACCAGCAATCCATCTCACAATGGAAATAATACACCATGTATCAAGCCGAGACAGATCCAGAGGACACAAGTAAGCTGCACAAATATGTCCCATGACCATTCCACCTACACCTTGCTCTCAGCTTATTCCTATGGCTTCAAGGGAGTTCCCTGGAACAGCTGATGAAGGAGGAAAAACCCACAGCTGGTTTACTGATGGGATGGCTCAATGTTTTGGTATGAGCTAAAAATAGACTGCTATTATATACAGCCACACCAGGGGGCAATCCTACAAGACAATGAAAAAAGTCCTCCTGGTGGGTAGAGCTTTGGGTGTAGAGAGAAGCGGCCAAAGTAAGGATATATATGGACACGATGCCAGCACACCATGCAGAGTCTGAGCCCACATCTTTTTCTCTTCTGTTAACTCATCATAGAAAGAATTGAAGGAGAGAAGGGAAAGCAGCAGGAGCTGGCCGCATGGGAGCCTGAGCCACTGGCTCTGTTTGGACAGTTTGCTGTGCCTTTTGGACCTACTTGGGTCTGGTTACATATACACCAGGGGTTGGCAAACCACAGCCCATGGGCCAAATCCAACCCACCACCTGTTTTGTAGCTTGCATTCTTTGTAAGCTGAGAATGGTTTTCACATTTTTTTTCTTTTTTAAATTTTTATTGGGGTATAGTTGATGTACAATGTTGTGTTAGTTTCAGGTGTACAGCAAAGTGAATCAGTTACACATATACATATATCCACTCTTTTTTAGATTCTTTTCCCATATAGGCCGTTATAGAGTATTGAATAGAATTCCCTGTGCTATACAGTGGGTCCATATTAGTTATCTATTTTATATATAGTAGTGTGTATGTGTCAATCCCAATCTTCCAAGTTATCCCTCCCTACATTTTTTAAAGATTGGAAAAAATCAAAATAATATATACACATAAAGTGATATGAAATTCTAATTTCAGTGTTGATAAAGTTTTACTTGAACATAACCACACTTATGCACTTACATATTGCTTCTGACCACTTTTGAGCTATAGCAGTAGAGTTGAATGAAACCATACAGCTTGTAAAGTCTGAAATACTATCTGGCCCTTTATAGGTAAAACTTGCTGACTTCCATTTTATAGTGGAATGCACTGTGCACATCCAATTTTATGGTTCAATGAATCAGGAAGCATAAGTTTGGTGATTTGGATATCCTATGGTCAAGAATTCAATCTGTCCCAAGACCAGCAGTCAGTTAGGATCTTCCTTTCTAATGAATAGCTGTTGGCAAAATAAGACATAGCCTTATTCCAAAGTTCTAGGGTGTCTGTTGTCATTCTACTGGAGCTTGGCAGATGCTGTATAGCATCTCTATCTGCCACTGACAGGAAGAGCAGACCATTGATTTTGCTTGGTCACAGGAGCCCTGTGGCAGGATTGAACTGCAGCCTGAACTGTTTCAGAGCTCTTTGCTAAAACTGTCAGCTTATGGAGTTACCCGGTAAATGGGTTGGTACAGCACGCCTAATTGTGGTACATATTGTCTCAAAAAACCCAAATAGGACCACAAAACATGAGTGATAAAATGTACAACAGCTTCTCTCTCACTTCAGAAGGGATGTCCCAATATGCTCAGACCATCAGTTTCCTATAAACATCACTGATATTGTAGGGTCTTGAATGTTCAGAGAGTTTTTCTCTCACTCTTTGGCAAGCATATATCTTATCCCTTCCATAGGTGTTGATCTCTAATAAACATCCTGAACACCAAACTTCTTCTCAGAGTGTGCTTCCTGGAGAGCTCAACTCGTGACGTTCTAGAGCAAGATTGAAATGGCGTACTGTTGTCCGTGCTATGTAAACGCAAGCTGTTTCCGATTTCGCATACTGAAGAAGACAGAAAAGAAGGTATTTTCATACCAGGTACTAGGAGATCTGTTGATTTGCTCCAAGAAAGATACCTTACCTGAAACCAATAGCTATGCTAGGTACCACCATGTAATTGAGTTGACAACAATTTGCTGTCACTCTCCATACCTACCTTGTCTCTGCCCCAGCTAACAGGTGAGATATATGATACATAGTAGGAATCACAACCTCTGCATCTTTCAGGTCTTTTTGATGGCACTAACATCTGGATGCAATATTTTCTCAAGATGCAGTATTGCTTTAAGTTTACTATCTTGAAAGGTCAGTTCCAGGGTCTTCCTCTATTCCTAACATCAAAGCCTTCACTTCATGGGCCAGGGAATCAATGTGGGGCTTCTGTCATTTATTAAGTATATCTATTGCTGCTATATCCTCTAAGATTGGGGGGAAACCATATGATGGGTCTACAGTCCCACTATTAAACAAATTTGAGCCAAAACTCCATCTATCATTTAAAATCCATTAGTTTCCATCTCACTTGTGGGTCACAATTGCATTTTTGGGTCTCCAGGGATTAGTGATTAAGTAAAAATTTCTCAGGATCACCTATGTCTGACCAAATATTCCCATTTCTTGTCTGAAGATCTCATTTCTTCCCTACTATAAAATTTGAGAGCAAATTCTGTCATCATGACTGCAGGTCTCTCTGGGTAAGTCTCAGGAGAAGATTCATGATATATATGTGTGGCCACAATTAGCAGGGTTCTTCTTTTAAAGGAAACTGGGCTCCTCTCAGACAATGAGTTCTGGGTGTATGAACTATCTTATGTATAGGAAATTGGTAGCTGTCTGCAAAGACCTACAAGAGTGACTCAAATTAGATTTCTGACTAGTGGTCTTAGAATTTTCTACCTAAATATGTCAAGTAGCATCTGCATATTTATTTCATTTCTAAGGACACTCCCTGAACAATTAGTCATTGTAACAAATCCCTGCAGCTCAAAACACTCTAAATATTATTCTGTCCCTTTATTTTATTGTGATAATTGTGCCTACCTTATCTCTGAGATTTAAGCTTGACCATCTGGCCTCTACTAACCCAGAATCCCATTGTTCCTAGTGATATCAGAGAACTCAATCTGTGTAACCCTTCACTATCTTCTCTGGCCTGACAGAACAGCCTCCACGGAGCAATTCAAAGATAGCACAGGAAGATCCGCTCGGTGCTTTGTGACCGCCTGGAGGGGTGGGATAGGGAGAGTGGGAGGGAGGGAGACGCAAGAGGGAAGAGATATGGGAATATATGTATACATATAGCTGATTCACTTTGTTATAAAGCAGAAACTAACACACCATTGTAAAGCAATTATACTCCAATAAAGATGTAAAAAAAAAAAAAAAAACGATAGTGATCCTCTTCAACAATGCATTTCATAATGACCCAATGAAGGGAATGATCACCCAGGGGATATAGTTAGGGAGTGGTTGATGAGCTCTATGCCAACATTCCCAGTTCCATGAGGCTTTAGACTCACTCCTTCCTCGATAGTATTCCAGAGAAGTTCTGACATTTTGACTTCATGAGCTATCGGATATGGTTCAGTACAAACTTTAATTAACCTACCTAGACAATGATTATGCCACTTCCAGGTGCTCAAGACACATTAAGTCAAAATTCTTGGGTAGATAAATCCATCTCTCTTGGTCTAGCACTTCTGTATATTTTCCTCAAGTTTATGCTGATTAGAAAGTTTTTGCTATTCTTTCAGTGTATCTTCTTTGAACGGCACTTTGCCTCTCCCTCCATGTTATACTGGAACCTTACTCTCATTATGGGCTTAGAAGAAATGAGAAGAATTGACATTAATTTGTAAGTTTCTGGGTAATTTTAGGGATCAAAGTTCCCAGGCCCAACCATGATGCTAATATGTCATACTCTTTGTTTCCAAGTCTTGTTTCTTACCCAACAGTTACCTTATTATAATTGTAACCTAGGCTTGGTCCTCAACAATATCTATCATGTAACTACAAGGAAGACTGCCCTAAAGATGCCATGGGGAGTTTCTGTTTATCCATACATATTCTTTATTGAATTTTCAAAGCTTTTAACTCCTCTTTTTCCCTATGTATGCTCTCTAGGGCCAGAAGAAGCCAAGTGACTCCACAATCTTTATGAGCACTACTGTTGCTATAGCAACTGAGTGTAACAGCCATTTGCTATCCTACAACCCTTGTCTTCCACTGCTCTTCATCCTCTGTCACTACCTGTAATAATTTGAACATAATCAAGACACCACATGTTATTGCTTACCCATATTCCATTCCTCCCTGGAAAAGTGTTTATTTCTGCACTCAAATTTTTGAGAAACCACTCCCAGAATCCTATTTTGAGGGTCTAGTTTCTTGGGTCAATTAAGGAACAAATTACTGTATCAGTCAAAGTCCAAGCAGGAAACAGGTGGCATACACAAATCAGGATAATTCTAGGAGAATTTAATAAAGAAACAATACATGAAGGTGTGGGCAAGATGGAAGAAAACTACAAGGGATAATAGAACTTTGCCACAAAACTAATACAAGCTCTGGGCCCAAAAGGAAGCAGGGAGAGAGTATAGTTCCTGGAACCCAGAAAGAGTCATGTAGAGGGCTGCCTTGAGCAGAGAAAAGTAGTAATATTGTAAGTCTCTGTCCATTGGCTAATTGGAATATTTCTATTAATGATACTTTACTTCATCAACTATTTGATTACTCTAAGATGCACTTTGTATAAAAGAATAGGCAGTATAATGCCTGACTTTTTTCTCTTTATTTACCAATTTTAAAAACTTTAAATTGGCTCTCCGGTACCTTCAATTGGTCACCAATGAGTTTGTTCATGAACTTACTTGATGTATTTCAATCCAGTTCAGATACTGATGCTCAAACTGGCCAGTGAGAGCCTACCAGGTTGGCTCCTGAGTCCTTCTGAAACATCCCTATTAGCCTTGGATTGCTTCCTTGCTTTCTGATATGACAAGATGTTCCAGGCTCATATTGTAAAATTCCTGCCCCAGACCTGTCATCACTCATCACTCAGGAGATGACTCCTTCCTGTAGAAAGTTGTGCTTTAAGACCATAATCTGACTGCTACGGGTGCTGATTGCTACTGTGATTATTATTGTTTCTCAGCCTTTTCAGAGGACAGAGTTAGAAAAAATGTATTTTTTTTAAGTTCATATTGATACTTCCTAGCAAAATCAGGACTATAGGGTTTTTATTTAACCTCTTTGATCTTCTGTATTTCCTTTTTCCCATGCCAAAAATACAAGTAATTAAAATAAGCCAGCATATGTATCTGATTTTTCCCATGATATGCATCAAAAGAATGGGAATAGCAACATCAACTTTTCATGGACACATTTAAAGTATACCTTGAGTACTTCCAGAAATAACTTTTTGGGAAGTGTCTTTAGTAAGCTGAATATCCTGTCTGAGCTGGTGAAGGCAAGAACATGATATAGAAGTTGTCAGATTAGATGTACCATAATTTGTACCCAAAATGTGGTGAGCCCCAGGATAAGCAGGTTATATATCCATTCAATATATTATAGGCCAAGGGCCTTTACCACATCAAGTTTCTATTTGAAAATGTAAACGGCAATAAACAAGCAATTTTCAAATATTTTTAAAGAATAAAATAAATTCATCAATTGAGGAGTTACTATAATAATATTCCTTTGCCTAATATATATATATGTGTGTATGTATATATATGTGTGTGTGTGTGTGTGTGTGTGTGTGTGTGTGTGTGTGTGTGTGTGTATATATATATATGCATTTTGAGGCTATAAAATTACCTGTAACCACAGCTTTAGTTGCATCTTACATGTTTTATATGCTGTATTTTCTTTTATCATTTCATTTCAAAATCATTTTAACTTCCATTGTGCTCTCTTCTTTGACTTACAGGTTATTTAGAAGTCTGTTTCATTTCCAATATATGGACATTTTCTAGTTACCTTTTTGTTAATGATTTCTAGCTTAATTGTAGTGCATTTAAAGAACATTCTAAGTATAATTTCAGTTTTTCTGAAATACCGGGAGGCTTTCTTGTGGTTCCTTTTTAGTATTTTGTGTTTGCTTTAAAATGAAGTTATTGGATAAGCTTTACCTGTAGGGTATATATAGATAATGTATTATTTTTTTTTTTTTTTTTTTGGCCACACCAAACAGCATGTGGGATCTTAGTTCCCCAACCAGGGATTACACCCATGCCCCCTGCACTGGAAGCATGGAGTCCTAACCATTAGACTGCCAGGGAATTCCCCCAATAAATATAATTAATAAAACAAATCAGCTGCATAATGTTTATTTTAAAAGTATTAACATCGGTGAGCTATTTCTTTTGTGTTCCTAATATATAATTCTATACTCCAAAGTTAAATTATTGGTAGAAAGAACAATGCCATTTTACTAGGCCGCAGGGGAAGAAATGGCTGGCTGACCCAGGAGAACTAATGTGTTTCTTTAGAGCTTTGCCCCAAACTTCAATGGTGACTATGATGCAGAAGGGATGGTCATCAAGAGAAAAGGCAAGAACACTGCCCAAGCAGTCCCTGTCTGACGGGGTACCCACAAAAGTCAGGGCTCCTCTCTACTGAAGGGATCTTTCTTCTGCAATGAACAGTGAAGGGGCTAATTCAGAATTCACTCATTTTAATCCCAAGATTTAGATGAATTTTTCTATCATCAAGCTGGTATCTAGTATGTGTAACTTACAAATTTTTATTGCTGTCTTTAAGCAATTAGCTCGTGCCTTTTTTTTTTTTTTTTCAGTACTTTTTCCTACAGGACTGAAGGTTCAGAAGTAATTTGCAAAGGAAAACATTCCCAGCCATGTGACTTAAAGGTTACCCCAGCAATATTTGTCTTCATTAGTTTCCTTGAAAGGCCATGTTTTCTTAACTTTATATCATGCTCTTTCCCCCACTCACTAAATTTGGTCTGAGTCTGTATTAAGGGCTGCGTTGTTGTCTGCTAACTTCCAGAGAAACTGCTAAGCACCAAGAAAGAAAGCACTTAGTTGCTTTTAGTCACGATCAACGGTTTGCTCATAAGAGCCTAAAAGGATCAGAAGGGGTGGGGGGAAGGATATAGGAAACCTCTAATAGATCACCACAGAACTTTTGATTTTGTTTATAGACAGAACACCAGTAATAGTGACTGACAGGTAGTGTTCATAATTGATGTTGCTATAATTCTAGATGGGGTGCAATTTTATGTATATTTAATGTACAATATCTTTATGAAATTTATGTCACATCCTACTCTAATGCTCCTATAAACTGCTGCACAGGAATAGAAGGAAATGACATTTGTGTTCTGTTTAATCTCTGTCTGGGGCATTAATCTCTGCCCACGGAACGTCTCTACCCTTTGTATTGGTTTGGGAGTAGTACCGAGACCAATAGGTGGTACTAAATAAATGTGTTATCAGCTAGGGCTTTTAACCCATATACATGAACCTAACTTACTTATTGTGGTTGTATAACATGCTTTTCTGGGGTAATAATAACAATAATGGCTATCATTTATAAGATGGGCACTATCTTATTTAACCTCTAACACAGGTATCTTCACTCTTTGTTCACAGTTGAGGAAACTGTGGCCTGGGGAAATTAACTAACCTGCCCAAGGTCATTCAGCTAGTAAGGAATTAGAGCAAAGACTCAAGTTCAGGCATATCAGGCCACAAAAACAATACACGTGAAAAAAGTTCTTCATCATCATCGTCATGTACATCCACGTTCACTACTAACCTTGAATTTGCCTTCAATTCTCTCTTAGACTATAAGCATCTAGAGAGAGATTTGTAGCCCAAGTATCAACATCACGGAATGCTCTGGACAACTGATGGGAGGATCATTTAGTATAATGCGGCATAATCCCCGCTTTCTAGGTGTTTGGATACTAGGAGGAATACTCATTCCCAGTGGTGAACATGTCTCAAGTAAAAACAGTGGTGTACATTCTGAGGTAAACAGTATGATCCTAAAAAGGCTCCAGTAACCAATAAGTAATATCCTAATTTCAACATGTTGTGCTTTCAGAGGCTGTTGGTAAGTGATGTAGAACATATATAGACTCCATTATGAGTTCACTTTGGTTCTGGGGGTGAATGCGGGTAGCATGTTTGGGTGAAAGGAGCACGTGAGTTAGTCCCAAATTCTTCACGTACCGATTGCGTGGCCTAGGATGACTGGCTTAACCTCTCTGCCCTTAGTTTTCGCAAACATTAAAAGGGATTAATAATACATACTTTATACGATTATTATGAAAACCAAAGGGAAGACTTTAAATTTCCTTGCAATGATCTAAAACAGTAGATTTTCAACAAGTATTGGCACTTAATTTTTACTCTTTTAAAATCCAATTCAAGAAAGATTTGCTGAGCTTGTATTATATATTATGCTGCAACTGCAAAGCAGATTTAAAAAGTGATTAGGAAACAACACTCCATAAGCTAGAATGGGGACAGATGTGTAAATAGCTACCTGCAATGTGACATAAAAGGTGCTATCTTAACAGAAAGAACAAAGTGGGAACACACAGAAAGGAACGGTTAATTCTTTCTTTAGGATGTCAGAAATCGTTTGCAGAAATGGGAGAATTTCAATCCATATTTGAATGTAAGGAAAGAAATGATAAGAATTTGCAAAGTTTTGAGTGCACGCAAGGTTATGTAATATTAATCTGCATGAGATTCATCCATCTATTCACTCAAACATTTACTGAAAGCCTACTATGTGCCAGGCACTGTTACAACATGCTAGGGTACAAAAATGAGAAGACATGGCTTTCCTTCAAGGAGCTCACAGTAGTGATTGATACAGAGGGATACTTTGCATTTTTACTCTGAAATTTCCTGTCATTTTAATAAAAATTATTAATAGTACTTAGGCATATTTGTAAAAATGGTCATTGAGGCCATAACTCAGATCAGTAGTAAAGTACAATAGAAATTCTAGCACTGTTGCCATTTTTTTCAAAATAATTTATGTCACAAGAGGAACATTTGTAAATTTCCATTATTGGTTTGTTTGTTTTTTCCTTCTTCCCTCCACAAAATCAAGATTTCAGTCCAGGTCAACTTCTGAGCTTCAACTGTATGCACTGAGTATATAATTTGCACAAGATACATC
Organism: Lipotes vexillifer; assembly: GCF_000442215.2. Taxonomy (NCBI): domain Eukaryota; kingdom Metazoa; phylum Chordata; class Mammalia; order Artiodactyla; family Lipotidae; genus Lipotes; species Lipotes vexillifer. Next base: position 1,523,403 of record NW_006782310.1, on the reverse strand, counting down.
TGCCTTTGAAGAGTTTACAATTTAGTGAGGGCATGAAATTATCTCTCTGTAGAGATTACGGTAAAATTCCTTCTGAAGATTTATCTTCCATGAAAATTTAGAAGGAAGATAATAGAAAGCAAAGTAGAATTTATTAAATTGTTCTTTTAGAGTATCTGTAGAATCATTTCTATCCTAGTTTCTGCAGGTACAGAAGAAAACCAAATTGTGTTGGATTTATTGCCTGCTTTGGACATCTTGACAGACTACCAGACTACTTGACAGACTACAGACGAAACTTAAGTCTCTGTTTCCTTGGAACTGTTGGACATAGGCATCTTGCATTTCTCACTGAGAAATTTTACACCAAAGAGACAAAGGAGATTAAGGCAATAAACAAATTGGAATGGCTTAAGGGGACCTGGCACTCTTCCATGATACGACAGCTCTCCTGTTTCTCAGACCGGATTGTATTTTTTGAAAATCCAGCTATACATTCTTCTAAGAGACACCCCAAAGCATAATGACACAGAAATATGTAAATAAAAGTAGTGGAAAAAATATATTAGGCAAATACCACCCGAAAGAAAGCTGGTGTAGGATAAAAATATCAGAGAAAGTAGAGAGGGTAAGGCAAATAGAGATAAAGATGGCAACACAATAGAAAAAGGAACAAGCCACCAAAAAGATATGACAATCATAAACTTTTATGAGCCTAACAACCAAACCAAACCAAACCAATGCAGTGGCAAGTAGAAATTGACAAATCCACTATGATAGTAGGCAGTTTTAACAGTTCTCCATCTGAAACAGACATATCAAGTAGAATAGAGAATATTTCAATGGTAAAATTAACAAGCTTGTACAAATGGATGGGTCTAACACTCTTCACTGAACAAACAGAAATACATATACATTTTTTCAAACGTATTTTCAAGTACACATGAAACATTTACATAAATTGCTCACAAATGAGTCATAAAAGAAGTCCAATATATTTTGAAGAATTACCTATGAAACACATTTCCTCACTACCAAGCAACAAAGTTAGAAAGCAATAATTGAAAAAAAGCCTCCAGATATTTAAAAAGTTTTAAATACATTCCTAATAAGTCATCAATTAAAAAGGGACACACAACAGAATTTACAAAATATTTAGAACCAAATGATAACTAAGTGTTATGTAGCAAAACGTGTGTGGCAAGTCAGAGTGGATCTTAGAAGGGGATTCAGGGCCTGTAGATACATTTATCTTTAAAAAAATAAATAAAGAAAGAAGGATTGAAAGTAAATGAGTTGACAAATCAACTCAAGAGATTAGAAAAAGAACAGAGTAAATGGTAAAGCAAATAACAGCAATTAATAAAATAGAAAATTAAGAAAAAGTAAATCGACCAAACCAAAAAAAAACTGGTTTCTCAAAACAACAACAGCAACTAACAAATTCATAACTCTCTAGCAAGACTTATCAAGAATTCAAAAGAACTTAAAATGTCTATCAACAGAGAATTATGGACTCTTCATGAAATGAAATGTATAAAAGGTATAATAGTTAGAAAGCAGATTAGAGATTCATGGTCAGCATGGATAAATCTTAAAAACATGTTTGGCCAAAAACGCAACTTGCAGAATATGTATAAATATATCATTTTTGTAAATGTCAAAAGTGTGCAAATCAGGACTATATTCTATTTATGGGCACACACACACGTAGTAAAAATATGGAAACATTCATGGGGTTAACAAAAACCAAAATCGAGGTAAAGTTTACACCACAAGGGAAACAGGGAACAAGGGAAACAGGATTGAAAACGGGGACAGGGAGGGAAGCCTTGCCTGTATCCATAATGTTTTTGCTTTATACACATCTGAAGTAAATAAAGCAAAAAGTTAATATTTGCTTAAGCTGGGTTGTGGGTAGACAGGTAGTCATTATACCATTCTCCGTCATTTTCTATGTATTTGAAACATAATAAAATTTTAGAAGTAGAAACTTAGTTATCTTATGTAATCTTTTGTTCTTTCTTAATTCTCTCTCCTAGCCTCCTCTCCTACCCCACAACCTTAAACTGTCTTTGTAGAGTAAGGTACTTAACAGCTATACCAGTGCTTTTAATGACAACTTTACTGTATTAATTGAAGATAACTTTCATTGCTTTCTTGAATCTATGCTAAAACATAAAGCAAAGCAAAAACAAAAACAAACAAGAATGAGGGCTCCATTCTTAAGCTACTATAAAAATCTTGCTTTAAATCACTATTTTAAGGCAATAGTGTGGTGTCTCTAGGGCACCAAAGGAGATACAAAGGCACATGTAGATTGACGATTAGGACCATTACTTGGATACAAAGGGACTACTCAGGCGAAATAGTATTGAAATGGTGGCTGTTTGGTGTGTTACTTTATCAAACCCTAAACAAACTATATTTCTGTAATTTCACCGTTGTAAAACAAAAATGCTAGAAGAATGATTGATTTTAAGATGACTTTTATAGTAACATAGGAAACTCTTAATGTTTTATAACAAAATGCTAACCCAATCACTCACTGCATTGTCAGGTGTCGTACAATGCAGCCCATATTGTTGGACCAGTAAAAGCTTCCATTTGATACCAGTGGGAAAACATGAAATGTTTGTACCTGAGTAATTAAAATGGAATATTAGTTGGCTTAACTTTACTTCTATATATGTTTGAAGCAATATCCCCACTGGTATATATTACAGATGATTGAAATAAATTTGGCAGGAAGTCTCAGAAACCAATAATGGATTTCTCAGGACATAGGAAAATATTTGCATTCCTGTACCCACTTTCATGCCAGGAAAGGAAAATAAAACTTATTAACACAAATTTGATTTTATCTTATGATTTCTCTTCCCCTCTTCTTTCCCTCCCTCGCCTCCACTCACAAACCCCCCTCCCTTATTGTTTTCCCTTGAGGTTTTCTGCTTATCCCATAACCCCTAGCAATACAGTTCTTGCCCATTTCCATAGCTGTCATTTCCAACAGGCTTTTCCTCAGGCACACACAGCTCTCCATCTTCTTTGTTCCACCTTTATCTTGCTTTCCCATTTTCAGGTTTTCTCTCAGCTCCTACCCTGTTTCACCCTCTCTGTCTTTTTAGTCTGATAGGTAATAAAGAGGATATTGTCATCTTTACTTCCCAGGGAGCTCGAGATGGATTCACCCCAGAAGATGGTAACCCTATTTCCTTTGTCAATTTCCATTGTCTATGTTAACCATATAAATGTAAAGAAAGCAGAAAAACCCAAACTGGCCAAATGCACTACTCTGTGTTTCTTTAATCCTGAGCAAGGTGGTATAAACTGCCCACCAAAGTTTCCCTGAAAATCAAGGGCACCAAAGCTCACATGTGTATTAATGAGACCCAAGAGCATGTAGTTCAAATAAAAGAAAATTAAATATGGTAATGTATATCTTGGCATTAATGAGATTTACTAATAAGAAGAACCCTATTAACTCTTTTTCTGGATGGAATTATAACTAATACAAAAGGGTCAAATGCTTTATTAACTTATTGCATCTTCCCTCCAGATGTGGGATTTGCTTTTTGACGTGGTACAAGCCCAGTGGCAACACTTAGTTTAACGAAATTCTGAAAGCACTAAGTGTATTACATCAGGGTTTTATGTTTTTTTCATGAAATAATCCTTAAGCAAGTATTCTTGCGCTTTGCTTCTCACTTCCTGATTTCATCTGACCTTGTGACACTTTTTTTGGCGGAATAGTAGAACATAAAATGATAAGATCTCATTTGACCTAATGTCTTTGAGCAATACAAATAATGTTGGATGATTCTATATCAAAATAAAAATTTTAAAGCACCTTTCTAGTCCCTGAAACAATTTGGAAGTCAATACCCTCCCCCACTGTTAGAAATGTAAAATGTTTTAATATTGACTATGCATTCCCCAGAGAGTTTGATTTCTAGTGAATATGATTCTACTAAAAGATCAAGCCCCAGATAAATACAAAAAGCAATTGAAAACTTTATTACCTTTCCTTATAGAGAAGTATAGATCATACAACATAGACTAAATGAAATGGAAAAGACCTTGGGAAAGACATGGCACCAATATTTAAATTGTCTAGGAGTGGTGATCATTTATTCTTCTTAAAGATCTCCAAGGCAGAAAACTTGGCAATGTCTTTCCATGGTCTATACAGAGATTCACCACTTCATGGTAAAATTCCTTCTTAAGTTTAATAGAAATTTTTGAAATTTGTGCTATTACAAACACATTTCTGGGTTTAATATATCTGTGCATAAAACTTCCTTTCTCGGGCTTCCCTGGTGGCGCAGTGGTTGAGAGTCCGCCTGCCGATGCAGGGGACACGGGTTCGTGCCCCGGTCCGGGAAGATCCCACATGCCACGGAGTGGCTGGGCCCGTGAGCCATGGCCGCTGAGCCTGCGCATCCGGAGCCTGTGCTCCGCAACGGGAGAGGCCACAACTGTGAGAGGCCCGCGTACCGCAAAAAAACAAAACAAAAAAAAAGCCCAAACTTCCTTACTGTAGTTAGGTTAATTTACGTAGGGCAGTTTCTCCAAATTTAATTGGCAAGTAGGCATTTAAAGCCTCATTGAAAATAGCCAGATGCCTAAACAAAGAGTACACCAATTTACATTTCCACCACCAAGAGATGAAAAAGCCCATTTCATCATATCCTAGACATCCAAACTGCTCTTGATGTTTAAAAAAATGCTTTGTGTAGGAGTAATCCACCAAGTTACTAGCGTTTAGCAGG
>NW_006782310.1:1507571-1518626 GCF_000442215.2 Lipotes vexillifer | reverse complement strand
GCAGGAATGGGTGTTCTCATCTTCCTTTCTTCAAATGGTTTGGAGAGTACAAAACTGCTTATATTGTTACCAAGGAGCAGTGGAGGGCCAAAGAAGGGCAATGTACTTAGTAATTCTGCATCATTTGCATTATGTGATCCTCCATGTATTTCTATTTACTTAACGAATCTTTATCTATTATTATGTTCTAGACTCTGTCTAAGACTCTGGAAGCAAAAATGATGAATACACATTGTTGTTCTCAAGGAGGTTACAGTTATAACTGAGCTGTTTATCTAAATAGCATGCAGCAGCAGTTAAAAGGAGTTTGTATACCAGCCTATTATAAACAATTCTAGGGAGACGTCTGCTAAATTATCTCTGTTGTTGATGTTACTTCTAAATCATATTTCAACAAATATTTATTTGTACCTGTCATATGCAAGGCACTAACCTGGGAGATGCAATATGAAACTGAAAATTTGTGAGAAATTAAGTGTGCCTAAAGGCAGACAAATGTCTATGGGTCTCCAATGTTTCTGCACATCTTTTGAGCAGAGGTATTGATAGCTTTTGTTCTGGAGCATCCTTTAAAGGACGTATGTATAGTGAACGGTCTTAGAAGGTAGAGGTAATGTCTCCCTTTGGAGCAGAGGGCAGTTTCTGTAATGTCCAGTAATACAAGTAACATCTCCTTCTGAAGAAAAGGTAGGTCAGGTTTTCCTGTTAAAGGTTTGGTTCTCAGGGTGTCTTAGCTGTAACACAAACTCACTGTGCATGCAGCATCCACCTGGGCATTCCGAGTCACGCCATGGGACTTGGGGGACAAGGAAAACTGATGTGAACATGATGTTCATGCTGCCTGATGAGCTAAGAGTAATAAATCCTTTGTCTCTGATCTGGGAGTCTCCTGTCTTCTTCCAGGATCCGTGAAACTGTGGCAGGCTAAATTGTTAGTTCGAGAGTCAGTAAAATCTTGATAGTGCCAATCAAGAAGTTTACTATTTAATAAGGAGTTTAAGAAAAGCACACATATAACCATGGTATGTTACAATTGTGGTCATAGTTACCCAGAATACTATAGAGAAGAAGAAAATTGGTTCTGACCAAGAGATAGTTTCATGTAGGAAGTTAAGGGAAGGAAAAGGAAAAAAAAATTATCACTCTCTTCCTATTTCTCTGACTGCTCTTTCTCAGTATCTTTTGCTGGGTCTGCCTCTGTTGTAGGAACCCCTCAAGATTCTGTCATTGTCCCACTTCTCTTTGCATCTATGTCCTTTGGGAAATTTTATCCATTCACATGACTGCAGCTGCCAAATATGCATCTTCGTCCTTAATTTCTTTCCCAACTCCAGCTCCCTGTTTCCAATTGTCTACGTCACATCTGAATATTTTACAGGTGACCCAAATTGAACGTGTCCAGAATTGAACCTATTCTCTCATCTTCCGACATATTCACTAGTCTCTTCCTTCCTGAAACTGTTAAAGGAATCATCATTTCCAGGGCTTCATGCAAGAAATCCACAAGGAATTCTCATTGCTAGGCAGGCATGTCGTCAGAACAAAGTCAGTTTAATAGAATCAGCCTGAGGTAAACTATGCCACTAGAGTCTGTTAGGTATTGATACTGTCAATAAAGATTCACTTTGACCTGGGGGTTGTCCTGTCTTTTCAAAGTGACTTTATCTCCAGTCTGATCCATAATGGATTGACTTGATAGTTCCATGTTATTCTTATTTCAAAGTTCTCATCCTTGTCCTTGTGTACAATGTCCTACCCATACTGGGTTCTACACAGACCTGCTTGGTGTCCAAGGGATTCATGATCATTTTGGGAGAGTTGTTTTATCCCATGAAGTGAATTAATAAACAGGTTCTGAGGATATTACCTCCTTAATAAACATCCTATATCTGTTCCCTTATTTTCATGTCTAGAATACACTGTCCTGTTTCAACCCTTGATCAACCATCACCAGCGTCTTCTACTGTCTCCTATGTGTCTTCTATTTCTTTCTTTGAATCCGTCTTGTATACGCTTTCCAAAACATTCTTTTCAAAAATTCAAAGCTGGTTAACAAATTCGGTGCTTAAGACCTCACAGTAGCTCCCGTAACGAACACCATAGGTCACCTACTACAGGTCCTTTATGATAAAGTTCAAGTTCCTTCACAGGACAGACAAATGTCTCCATGATCTGAATCCTATCTAACTCTCCAGCTTCACCTCAGCCACTCCTTCCTTAAAATCTCAAGATACAGCAAAATCACACTGATTATAGCTCTTCCCATGCAATATGCTGCTTCTCGCTTCCATGCTATTACTGACTCGGCTCCTTTTCTCTAGGGTTCACTTCCTAGTCTCTCCCTCTGTCTTGTCTTGACTTGGCTAATTTGTTCTGCTGCATGCTTTACTAGTCGGTCATCTCCTCGAAGAAGTCTATGGTTTTCTCATCCAGTTCCTTGCCACGTAAGAGACTCCCTTCATAGTCTCAAAATATCACTACACATCTCTAATCCCTACCACACTGGATTGTAAGTACCTTTATTTCCTGTGTTTCTGGCTCTCTTACTAGATTAATAAATACACTTGAGAACAAGAACTATCTTTGCATCCCTATTGGCTTGTGCCTGGCATATAAGTATTCAATAAATATTTATTGAATGAGTGGATGGATAGATAGGTGAAGAGTGGGAGATGAGCTATGAACATTTATGTAGCAATTCAATCAAAGTATATTTAAAATTTTAATGAACGGAAAAATGGACAGACTATAGTATGGTGCTCGTTTGAAAGGGTATTAGTTACCATAATAAACATATCAGCAATAGAATAGATTTGGCTGCCGTTCCTAATTATTATATTTTCTTTTTCTCCTGCTAAACTCCTGATAAGTTAGACATGTAATAGATAAACTGGAACATAGTCAATATTTTCAAATTGACATATTTAACCTTTTTTAAATGGTAAATACAACGCATTTATAATACTAGCATATATAAAGAGCAAAGTTAATATTAACATTGCCTATGTTTGTCCTTCTCTATCTTCTTCTCTTCCTCTTCTTTTTCTTTTCAGTGAATTCATTTCCATTTATATCAATTCCAAAGTGTGACAAATGACTTGAATCCTTGGAAAAGACTGTGACTTTCAGGTGTTCAGGTGTGACTCTGAAGCACGTGGTACGGTAGAAGAAAGAAACTCCAGAGAATAGATGATATAGAATGATAAAATATTTGAAAATAGCAGGTAAGACTTTAACTTGTTGTTACAAACGTAGTGGGAAAAAAGGGTATTTTAATCATCTGAGATACAAAAATAATGCAAGATGAATACATTTCAAAATATAATTTCAATGAGAGTTTGAGAAGAAAAGTGGAGATGTTTTTTACAAGTACAGGGTCAGAACCTCTGAGGAGACCTACAGAGAGTCTGCACAATCATTCTAATGAGACCATCTTCCACTACATTAGCTTGAATAGTATAGAGCCAAGTGGAACTCAATGGTCTTCCCCCTCATGAATCCCTAGTGCTTATTCAAACGTAGTGTGATTTCAAGGGTAGATCAACTTAAGCTAGATATGTTTATCCCTCTATAGATTTAATGGTGAGGATTAAAAAAAATTAAAGGCATTTATTTGTCTATAATAATAAAGTCAAGAAATGGAAAAAATTATAAGCTCAGAAAACACAAATGAAGGTCTTGAACAGAAGCATGAAAAGCATTATCTTCATAGTTATATACATAAATATTTGCCTACTGGTTCTTATTTTGACATTTGATGGACATTTACGGACTTCAGTATTTTGTCTGGTAATTTTCTTGTTAAATTTCTTGTTAAATTTGGTCAAATTTAACATTTTCTTGTTAAATTTGACCTCCCCAAATATCTTCAAAATTTTTTCTTATTCTTCTAGTTATGGGTGTTCTTACTAAATTTAGGAAGAATGTTTTATCCAGGGTCTTGCATCTACTATTAAATATTCTGGCCCACTCATAGAATCACATGTAGTAATTGCTAACTACACTCTATTTTTGTTACTTCTTAGGACTTGTTCAAATACTTTTAAAAGCTTTTGCCTTTAAAAATTCTAAAGGAAAAAGAGTTTTAAAAGGAAAAGATAATGTGGAATCTTCAGTATCCAAGTTGTGGAAGTGAAAATTCTTACATTTTGGGAAAGTAAATTGGCAATATGTATCAAAAGCCTTAAAAAAATAAGTTTACACTTTCTAATACAACAATTCTCCCTTATAGGAATTTATATTAAGGAGGAAAATCATGAATATGCCCAAAGATTTACTTATAAGGATAGGCATGAGGATGTTATTAATAATATAAAAATTACAAACAATAAAAATGCCAAATCATAAAGAGTTGGATAAACTATCCAACTCTCTAAGCATGTTACTTACGTGGAATACTATACAGTCGTTAATTTAAAAATCACATTTTGGAATATATATCAACATGGTAAAATGAGTGAGAAAGGCCGACTACAAAATTATAGGTTGATTCAAATTAAACAGATACACACACATACATATATACTATAAGTAGAAGAATATGCACCAAATATGTGAAGAGTGATAAATTTTTAGCAGGGTGATGGGATTATAGGTTGTATTTTTTCTTTTGGGGGATTTTCTATATTTAAAAAATTTTATAAAATAGACATTTAAACACCATTTTGGAGAATTTTAAATTTGTTTCTGAGGTGAGGGAAAGGCATAAACTCTTCAAGAAGTGGGTTTGGGAATGAGTAGAAAATCTACTAGAGAAGTTAAGCATGATCTCAAGCAATTCTACGTAAATGAAGGTGACACTCCAGCCTTCATAAACCAGGAACCTGAGAATGAGAGCAGTAAGGGAAGAAAGATGCATCCAGTTTGGACCAGAGTGGTCGGGTGTCCAGGAGAGGTGTCCAGCATAACCCCACTTTCCCTGTCTTTCTCTTTTCACTGGTTACTTCAGAAGAGGGGTGGAAACATATTTGATGGACTTTCTTTAGAGGATTTGTCAGCAGGGAGTGAAAATCTCATTATCTTTCAAGGAAGAGGCTTAAAAATGGAACTGCCTCTGACACTAAACCTCCTTTGAAGCTTCAAATCATCAGAACACCAACAACAAAGTTGTATACATCCTGTGAAGATTTTTGGCACTAAGAAATATTTACTAATAGTTATTATTTGGGCACTAATAAAAATAAAATGAAAGGTTTTCTACCTGTGCTTTGTCACATTAAATACATTTATTAAGAAAATATAAATTATATCATGAACCATACACTTTTCTAGGTGGAAAGAATCTTAGCTTATCTACTTCTTAAGTGATATAGCCAATTAAGCTATCTATTTCTTTAATTAATATGTTAAATGTATGATTCAAAACAATTTATTAATATATGAAAAATAAATAATTAGCAATTAGTTAGTAATTGTGCTTTATTTTAGTAAAGTACTTCTTGAAACTACAGAATTGGATAGCTAAACTATGAATCACTTAACTACTCCTTTGGAAAGCCTTTCACACAATTTATAAAAGCACACGGGAGTCAGGACCACTACTCATCACCAGCAGCTACTCAGGCTGACGTCTTGTGCTTGTTTGGGAGGAAAAACACCATCTACAAAGAGCTTGCTTCTTCATAAGCCCAAACCTATAACCTATAAAGTTACACACATGCACACACATGTACAATGATGATTTTGGTAAATTCAGTAATTAAATTATCATTTGCTCTTTATATTTCTGATTATTTTTGAATTTTAGAAGCTCCTACAACTTCAGCCATAATGTTCCCTGCTTTGCTAAATTACAAACAATGCACAAAAGAACTATTATTTAAAACGGTGGTTTTAACACTGTAGCTTGTGTTATGGACTGTGAAATAAAATTAGTGGATCATGACTGATGTTGAAAAAATTAAACAGTAAAGAATAGATTAAAAGATCAGGATTCGGTACACATTAGAAGTACACAAAAAAGTATTATTTTGGAAAACTTTTGTTTTGATTATACATGTATGTGTATTCTGGGTTGCAATGCGATACATATTTTTAAATGGGGATATGTTGTATATGGTTTCAAAAAGCAAACATGCCCACAAAATCCAATTTGCAACTTGGAATATTTTTCCTTAATATGGATATTTTCCCTTAATATTACTACTTTGACACTGTAATATACGTATTATTCAATGATCTACTTAAGAAAGGCACATCCTATATCAAAAGCAGGAAAGGAAGAGATGACAAAGTAAAATTCTGAATATGTTTTAAAATCCTTCCTGAAAGTACCCATATGGGATAGGCTTCTTTATGGAGTTTCGTTTACCCATTTATACATTCTCTTGATAGATAGACAGATAGATAAATAGATAGATAGATAGATGAAAGAGAGATAGATGGATAGATGTACATAGAGAAATTTACCTATATAGAAAGCAAGGCTTTCTGACAGTAAAGTCCTGGCAAAGGAGACCACAAATAAGCTAACAAACAATAAACTAACAATATGCTAACAGTTTTTTTTTTTTTTTTTTTTTTTACTTGTTGACAGTTTGCTTTATTTATTTATTTATGGCTGTGTTAGGTCTTCGTTTCTGTGCGAGGGCTTTCTCTAGTTGTGGCAAGCGGGGGCCACTCTTCATCGCGGTGCGCGGGCCTCTCACTCTCGCGGCCTCTCTTGTTGCGGAGCACAGGCTCCAGACGCGCAGGCTCAGTAGTTGTGGCTTACGGGCCCAGTTGCCCCGTGGCATGTGGGATCTTCCCAGACCAGGGCTCGAACCCGTGTTCCCTGCATTAGCAGGCAGATTCTCAACCACTGTGCCACCAGGGAAGCCCCAATATGCTAACAGTTTTTTTTTTTTTTTTTTTTTTTTCTTGCGTTATGCGGGCCTCTCACTGTTGTGGCCTCTCCCATTTGCGGAGCACAGGCTCCGGACGCGTAGGCTCAGTGGCCATGGCTCACGGGCCCAGCCGCTCCGCGGCATGTGGGATCTTCCCGAAACGGGGCACGAACCCGCGTCTCCTGCATCGGCAGGCGGACTCTCAAGCACTGCGCCACCAGGGAAGCCCCCAGTGCTAACAGTTTTAATGTGTTGTAACTGATGGTCTAGAGGTACATTTCTAGTTCAGTGACAACATTGCAGAACTTGATTTTAATAAATAAAATTTAAATTTTCAGATGAATGAAAAGAATTGGGGGCCAATCTAATAGTAACCATTGTTGTATGGAATTAGAACCTTGAAAATGTCTAGACCTGATGAACATTAATCATTTAAAAATCAGAGATGCAGTGTCCTGCTAAAGAATACAGAGTGTGAGGATGACTCAGCCTATTGATTATTCAGTTCAACATTAAATGAGCACTTTCCATGTGCCAGGCATGGTAACAAGAGCTGGAGAAACAAAGGTGAATAAAATACACTTTTAGTGGCCATGGTTAATTGTGGGAAGGCCAACATAAAAACAGATAATAAATCATAGAGCAACTCTCACAATTAAAAGGGTTGGGGGTATTGCCAGGTACGATGGTGACACAGGGAAAGGAGTGGTCAGCTCTTTGCAGGAGACAGGATTTCACAGAAGAGAAAGGAAGAAAGGCATTCCAAGCCAAGAGGACCACCTCTTGAAAAGGAAAAGGGCTTAGAGACCTAGAAACCCACCGGGGCTGTGAACTTCGATATCACACTTGACCACTAGCATATTATGTGACCCAGGACATTCCGATACGAGGAAAACCAACATGTAATGTTTTTTATCTTGCAAAGCTGATAATGCAGAGAATTAATGAGATATGTATGTATAAACAGAAGTTTCACAGTTAGGAAGTCATGAAATGTCCCTCATAGGAGTCCTATAGTATCATATGCCTGATTCACTCCCAGGCTTATCAGCATCATTAGATCAGCATATGAAGGGTCATCATGGCCACTGCCTGGATCCGCTGGGTAGCAGGGCTGGCTTACTGTGAAATGAGTGCAGAATAACCCCACAGACTCTAGATTTAGGGACTCAGGTCCCTAAATGCGAGCAGACACCTGGGTTTCCTGTTTGAGGAATGATGCTCTCTACTCTTTGCCAGATGTAACTGTTCTTCCAAAATCAAATCATTTCCTCACAGCTCCATTTGCCTCTTCATTTCTTTTTAAAAATTTGCCCTTCAAAACCAATACTTCTTTTAATAATAACAGCAAATGCTTCCATAGCCCTTCCTATGTGTCAGGCCCTATTCTAAATGCTTAACATATATTAAAGGGTTACATTTTCATACCAACCCTATGAGATGAGAACTATTATTGTTATCTTAGTCTATCTAGGCTGCTATAACAGAATATCATAGACTAGGGGGCTTATAAACAACAGAAATTTATTTTTCACAGGGCTGGAGGCTGGGAAGTCCAAGATCAAGGCGCTGGTAGATTCTGAGTCTGGTGAGGACCTGTTTTCTTGTTCAAGACCTAATCACCTCCCAAAGGCACCACCTGGGGATTAAGTTTCAACATACGAATTTTGGGGGAGCACAAACATTCAGTCTATAGCGATTATCCCCATTTTTCAGAGGAGGAAAGACCAAGTTGCCCAAGATCCTGAATAGGAGCAGAGTCACTAATGAACCCATGCCATCTGGCGCTGGAGTCAATATTTTTAATCACCATAAAATGCTGCCTCCCACAAACGTCAATTTAAAAAGGTATTTGGCAGGAACCAAGGAACAGCACATTGAATTCTGCTCTACAGAAAATTTTTCTTGGATGTTTCTTTTTCATAAACTGCAAAATCTCGTAAGTTTTGCCCCTGTACCCAGTTGTTATGCTTTTATGTACGTGGTTTGCATCGGCCCAACAATCTTAAGAAACACGCCTCCTCATATCATGTTTGGAAGTGTAGGTCAGCCAGACTGAAAGATTACCCTTCTCAGCTGATTCATTTTCCCTAGAGTTTAACCAAAACTCTCTCTGTCTTACAAATAAGATCTTTCTGAAAGAGTTCTGCCACGACAGGAGACTTACATAAGAATTTGTAGGGCTTCCCTGGTGGCGCAGTGGTTGAGAGTCCACCTGCCGATGCAGGGGACAAGGGTTCGTGCCCCGGTCTGGGAGATCCCACATGCCACGAAGCGGCTGGGCCCGTGAGCCATGGCCGCTGGGCCTGCGCGTCCGGAGCCTGTGCTCTGCAACGGGAGAGGCCACAACAGTGAGAGGCCCGCGTACCACAAAAAAAAAAAAAAAAAAAAGAATTAGTAGCTCATTAAAATTTCTTCCCTCTAATACTCAAGGTTGAAATGAAAACTTTTCTGCAAGGCCAGCATTAAGAGCAAATCTAAGTTCTTTATTGATTAAAAAAAAAAGCTGATTGCATTAATCGTTTTACTTTTTATCTTGTCTTTCGGTCACAAGTCACCAATCCTTTCATGGGAAGGAACTACTTCTATTTCCTGAAGCTTTTAAAGAGGATATAATAGTCGCAGAAAGTTATTTTTTAAAATCAATCTACCATATAAGGTTTTAGGATCTACAAACTGGTTGAAGGACCCCTGACCCTATCCATTCTTAAATGTTTCTTATATCATCTTTGAACTCAGCTTTATTTCCAGAAATGATTAAATATTTAGATAGAAAAAAAAATTAGCTGGCACTTAGCTCCTTTAAGTTTTTAAAAATTCTTCTTTCTGTGGGCAAAACTTAGAACTTTATGGACCTGTGATTCTGAGTAAAACAGACACTAAAATCTTTCCCACTTTTTTTTCAAGACTTTTCCAAAAACTTAACATCAGTGACAGAAAGAAAGGTCAAAACTTTCAGCAGAAGACTTTTGTGAAAATTATCTCCAGTATTTCAAAGTGAGAGGACAGGGAAAGTGGGAGTAGAAGAATCTCCGTGTTTTTAATTGCTATGGAGAGGTTTATTCATTGGCACAGAACTAAGCCAGCCCACTGAAAGGCAGCGGATGTTTTCAAGTCCCCTTGGGTGGGCGAAGCAGGTGCTGTTTTGTCTTACATGCACTGAACACTGAATACATATTGAAAAGTATAAAGAACTGATATGTAACCCTTTCACCCGGCCATCATTCACCTCTGCCGGTGTAAAATAACGCTAAAAAAAAAAAGATTAGCACATAAAAGTCAGGATGTGCCTAAAGAAGCAGGAATCTTACAGCCACACCTTTACATTCGGAGCTCTGTCTGCAGTGAGCAGGCCATACTCAATACTGGGGAAAACAGTGTTTGTCACGGAAAGCAGACTGTGGGTTTGTATCTCAGCAAGGCTATCTACAAGTGTGTAATCTTGCCAAACTATCTAATGTCCTGGTACGCGTATCTAGAAAACGGGAACTATTCCAACCTCTAAGCTTGGGAGAGAAATGAGTGAGAAAAGCATGTGAAAACAGCTGGTCCCAGTCGTCTCCCAGTAACCCTTGGCGTGTCCACGGCTGTTGTTAGCCTCATCCTCTGCGGTCTCCAGCAGTTTGTCCATACAATGAAGGTACTAAACCGACAGTCACCTTCCCCTGCGTGGGTACTGATCATTCATTACCTTTCTGCTTCTCGGTGCTTCGGCCTTTTTCATTCTGCCTAGCAGCCAAAGTCTAGACTGCTGGGGGTAACTTCCAGCTGCGTTTCTGGAGAATTGTAGGGCTGGCGGGGGACACGGCAGGGGATGCTCCCCGCCTGCCTTTCCCAGCTTCGTTTGTCTGTGGAACTCTCAAGAGGTGGGCACCAAACAGGTCTTTTTTGTGTCCTGTAGTAGCAACTCCAGTGCTAACAGGGGTCGGGGTAGACGGGAGAGTGCCCGACATGTAGACTGAGAAAGATTCCTGAGCTCGCTGCGTTCCTCCAGGGCGCCCTTCCGGCAGGCCCTGGGCAGCGAAGGAGTGCGGACGCGCGGTGGCGCCCTGGCGAGGATGCAGGGCCCCCGAACGGTCGGACGGGGGAGCGAGAGCTAAAGCTTGCAGAGCGCGCCGAGCCGCCTGAGCCGCGGCCAGACCCGGGAGCCGACGCCAAACGGAGCCAGCCGGGCTACAGCGGGAGGAGGCCGAGAGGGAGGCGGGGCGGGGCGGGGCGGGGCGGGGCGAGT
>NW_006782310.1:1477650-1507494 GCF_000442215.2 Lipotes vexillifer | reverse complement strand
GGGGGCA
Source organism: Lipotes vexillifer (assembly GCF_000442215.2). Lineage (NCBI taxonomy): Eukaryota > Metazoa > Chordata > Mammalia > Artiodactyla > Lipotidae > Lipotes > Lipotes vexillifer. The sequence continues at coordinate 1,507,487 of NW_006782310.1, read as the reverse complement.
GTGTCTCCCCGAGCTGCGCAGGCGTCGCTCGCACCTTGTTGATTAGTCAGTGCTGGGAACGCTGCTATGGCGTTTCTCAGACCCGCGGCTCCTCCTCACACGCTCCAGGCGGAGGGAAGGAGGGGTAAAAGGAGGAGGCGAGCGGGCGGCCGCCGCAGCTGCAGACCCGGGGCCAGAGGAGGAGGCGGAGCGGGAGCCGCCGCATACACCCCGGCCGCCGCCGCCCGCCGCCGCCGCCGGGTTGCTGCGAGTCCTCTCCGGGCTTGAGGGCACGCGGGGCGCCCCGGCCATGTCCCGCAGCGGCAGCTGAGCCGGCTGCGGGCCCCCTCCCTCCCCGCCGCCGCAGCCGCCGCGCCCCCGGGCTGCCTGCGGCCAGAGTGCCCGGCGCCTTTCGCGCGCCCCAGACCGCAAGTGCGAGCAGCGGCGGCCGCCGAGGCGCGGGTGGTGCAGGCGGCGGCGGCGGGAGCGCGGGGCCGGAGGAGGCGGGGAAGATGGACCCGGCGCCCTCGCTGGGCTGCAGCCTCAAGGATGTGAAGTGGAGCTCGGTGGCCGTTCCGCTGGACCTGCTGGTCAGCACTTACCGACTGCCCCAGATCGCGCGGCTGGACAGCGGTGAGTCCCCGCCCGCGGACCGCAGCCTCGGCGCGTCTCTGCACGCGTGTGCCCGGGAGGGTGGGACCCTGTGGGGAGTGGGTTGCCCGCCCCCCAGCGTTGGACTTGGCTTGAGCGGCTGCCGCAGCCCTGGCGCGTCGCTCTCAACTACCCCCAGCAGCAGCTAGAGGTGTGAAAATCAAAGCCCTAGTAGTATAATTTAAAAGGACGCAAAAAAAAAAAAAAAAAATCAACATAAGGGAAGCCTCTGCAGATAGTAATCTTGGAGGCGAGCTGTCTGTCTTCACCCGCCTGTAAGAATTACTCAACCTGGGAAACCCTGTATGAGTTATCTTAGGCAACTTTCTTACAAAACAGTTGTGCTCTGGGTGGCACCTTTATTTTGGATCCTCTCCTCCCCCTCCGCCACAAGAAGGAACAGATTTTAGGGGAAAGGCTCCTGGGTGACCAATGAAAGGGATCACATTTCTCGGAGACGTTTTATTACAGCTTGTCTGTTTTGTTTAACTGAAGAGAAAGTAATTTAGGGCTGTGTGTAGAAAATGTTTTTAGCGGAGGTGATGGTATGCTTAAGGTTAATTATTAGCTTAGCGCCTTTCTAGCCTGGAAAAAAATTGAAAATACACCAAAACCTGTACTGACTTGGAACGTGAGCTTGGAACTAAGAAATGCTTGTGTTTCCTGAAATTGACAACCAGAAACCAACCAAACGTCTCCCAGCTGTTTGTTGTGCAGGTTGACATCTGCAAACAAGTAGATGGATGTGCATACTGTCAAGCAAATAGATACCTTTCAGTTTGAGAGTTCTGACATGTAAGGTGGCAGTTTAGGTGTGTTTTGTCCTTTGTGTTTTGGTAATAACTTCAGTTGATGTTGGCTTCATGCGATTTCAGACTGTTTGCAGAAACAGGCTTGCTTCTGCTGTGGGGCTGCCAGAAGCACCTGGCTGCAGGCTGGCGGGCAAGCAGATAGAGCTGTGGTCACACAGGCCAAGTCAGAACAGCACTGAGCAGAAAGATGTCATTTCAAGTCACAAGGACTTGGGTTACTCCTTTTCTGGAGTACAGTAACATGAGACGTGTAAACGTCCAAAGGCATTTTTGTTCCCGTTCTTTTCTGTGGGGTTAGATCAGACATTTGAAGTACTGATGTGAAAAATAAAGGCAGGAAAGTTCATGAACGCTGAAAAACAGTCTTGGCATGCGTGTTAGCCTTGTTTGATTGGTGGTGGTAGTGGTGGGCTTTGGGAATAAACTAAGAGTTTTAAAAGTAGTAATGACGTGCACGTGAGTTCAGGGAGGGTCAGGTGGTGTGTTGAGGCATTTCTGCTTAGAGTGGGCGTGCTTTAAATATGCGTCTATAGATCTGAATCAGAGAGAGAGAGAAAGAAACAGTGTGTGTGTGTGTGTGTGTGCGCTGACAGTGTTTCATTTACTCTTACACCGTGCAAAATTGTGCATATTGGAAGGTTATGTGAGTCCTCACCTTTTCCTACTGTCTCTCATCTCTGCGCACTCCCCCCAAACTTACTAGCTAGGTAGTGAACATTGGTGTGTGTGGTGTAAAAGTCACCCAAAAGTTTCATTAAACTGAAAGTTTAAAGAGGCTGAATACCAGTTGCAGACATGTTAGCTTTATTATCCACTTTCCTCTCTCCGCCATTCATAAAAAGGGTCTGAATCAACAGTGTACTCATCCTACACTTCTTTTTAAAATTAGGACGTGGGTAGCAAGTCTTAACAGCGTGTCATTTCAAGCTGTGGATTTTGATCACTACGTGTAATTCCAATTCTTTATTGCAAGTTTTCTCTTATTCCTGCTTGAGAATCACAGTGACATACACAAATTTGGAATCATAGCCAAATACTGCTTTATACCTTGTTTCTTTCACTTAATCCCATCATATTTAATTTTTTTTTTTTAAGCTGCATGATGTTCCATGGGATGATGGCTGTATATCTAGTCCCCTACAGTGGACATCAAGAGGCTTCATTTTTTACTATTATTAAGTTGTGATGTAATGAATACTCTTGTACATAAATCTGTTTGTTTGGGTTAGTATGTATTCCTTCCCTGCTGAGTAAGCATGTAGATCCGTTTTAAGTCCTTGATACACATTGTCAAATTGCTTTAGAGGTTGTACTCATTTATACACAAATGAGAATTTTGGGAGTACCAGTGTCCCTACAGCCTTAAAATAATAAGTATCTTACAAACAACCAAAAAAAAAAAAAACTCTGCTAATTTGAAGGGGGAAGTGTTAGATTAATTAAATTAAATTAAATTTGGATAGACTTTAAAAGAACTGATGATAGAGTCCATGCTTATGTTTTAAAATGTTTCACAGCAATGCTTAGAACATGTTAAGGATATGCCACCATGCTATATGTGAAATTTGTGCAGTCGTCGTCCTATGTATGTCCTTTTGCCGGTTTTAGTACTGCAGGTACATTTTTTACACGCACACCCTATACTTAGACATGAAAGGTAGTCATTTTCCAAATCACTTGTTTTCAAAGAAATTGAAAAACATGACAGTAGTTGACATTATGTCAAGAGAAAACTGTTGGCTATTTTAAACAATCATTAAAACCATTAAACATCTGATTTCATAACTGTTGATTATTGAAGGCCTACTATGTGCTGGTACATTTCTAAGTGCTTGATGTATTTTGTCTCATCCTTAGCACCCCATTTTAAGGACTTTGCGAGCCTTGAGATTTAGAGAAATTGAGCGACATACCTAGTAAATGGTGGACTGTGGTTTTCAGCTGACTTTCCGATTCTAAAGACACCTTTTATCTCAAACTGTACTACCTCCTTCTACTAAATGGGAGTAGATTTAGAGTAGGTCTAACGTCTGCTCTAAATAGCCCCACTGTCTCTCTGAGAGCTTGAGGACAGGAAAGTCAATATTTTTAAAACAGAGTAGACAGCGAATTAAGCGCTGGCCTCATCCATCATATCTAGACGATTTTCTGCTTCCTAAAGGAGTGGCTGAAAAGAGGTAAGGGGCAGAGGAGAAGAGAGTACAGAATCTGAGAAAGAAGGAAAAAAGCGGAGTCTGAGGGCTTAGGGTATGTAGATGTGTCTGTTGACATTACTCCTTAGGACATTTGCCATGTTTAAATACTAACTATACAATAAGTAAGAGCTTTCCAGTTCTTTGCCTCATGCATGTCAGTAATGAAATGCCAGTCAGACGCATTCAGTTTTCCATCCCCAGTGGCGAAATTTGTCATCGTATAAGATAAATACAAAATTAGTGAGCCTTTATGGTATGGTCTCATGAGTCTTTCTGGAGACTAAAAGAAAAGTACTCCAGCGGCTCTCCTTAGGAGTGAGATACATCTCTTCAGCCAGTGTCTAATCCCCGTCAGCAATGCAGTTAAGATCAGATATCTTACTTCATCATCAATTTTAGAAACTTGGTTGCAGAACCAGGTTCAACAAATGTGTTTATGACTAAGAAGAGGGTGGAGAGAATGCTAATCCTCGCCCCATCATCAACCCATCCTCACTCAAAGCTAGGTAGGTGGGGAAATTGTTCTTTCTCTGTCTCTTCAATATTTTGTCTTGGAAGGGTTTTCTGAAGGGTTGTTCTACAGCAGTGTTCTTACAGCTTTTTTGCTCTTGTAGTGCCTAAAAATTCTGTAAAACCCTGTACCCTAAGCATGTTTTTAAGTTCATTGCTAAAACTTTTCATCCTAAGTTTAAATAGTTGCAAAGGATGTCACTTTTCAGCATATTGTAAATGTTGACTTTTTAAATTGTTACATCATTTAAAAAACTCTGTACTGGGATCTATATTTAATTCCCAGTATCATTCATTTTTAAAAATGCAGGAGTAAGTTCTTAACAGTAAAAGTCTTACATCCTTCCTTTTTCTCCTTAAATTCATATTTCCATTTCCCTTCCCCTACAGAATTCTATCCCAATGTAATATAGTGTTTTTGTTTGTTCATTTGTTTTGGTAGAAGGAAGGATTTATTACTTGCAGTAAATAAAGAGAACACCGGAGATCTTTCCCAAAGCAGTGTCTCCCAATGTAATATAGTTTTATGCATGCAAGTGTCTTATTGATCACTCTGTCTTATGTAACAAAAAAGAATATAAATTGAAATGTAGTATTTTGTATTTCTTTTGGCCATAAGCCTCTTTTTATTTGAATATTTCAGGTTGTTTAAAACAAACAAGTGGAAATTACCTGTCTTAGAGAAGGAGTTCCCCAAATGCTGGAGACCTGATCCTCAACAGGCATCAGCATTTTTATTTGTTCCTTTGTTAGTCGCCCTGAGCCCTGTGTTCTTTACACCCTGGGGTAATGAAGATTAGAAAGATCTGGTGAAGGCGATGTAGATGCATTGCTTTTGTAAAGTGGGAGAAGGACCTTTGCGAAGGGGAGGTGACGAAGGACAGCTTCCCTTCATCAGGAGATGGATGTCCCTCCATCCCAGTCTTGGCTTCAGGCAGATCAGTTTTCAGACAAGAGAATATTTGGAAGTTGGGGATTTAGAAATTGACTCACGTATAGCTATGATGGTGAACCCCTTGGGAAGTGTTGGCTTTGCTTCAGACACATATCCCAGTTCAAAGAATGCTGGTCTAGAGCAGTGAAATGTGAGCTTATGGTCCTGTCTGCTGAAAGAAGGAGGAAGACCAAGGCTGCGTGAACTGCCAGGGACAGAGAAATAAAGATGGTGGGCATTGGAGGCAGCTGCGTATAAATTAGCAGCAGTCTGTCCCTCCTAGCTTTGTGGAGGAATCAGAGTTGACTCTAAGCCCCAGGTGTGTTGGGACTGTGGGAGCTTTGGTATTTGCTTTTTGCTGAGCTGCTTCTCTAACTTTACCATGTAAGTGCCTGGAGGGCTGATGGTGCAGAAACAATGGCGGTGAGGGTCCAGTGAGGCAGTTTGCAAATGTCAAAGTCCAGTCAGATGGCAGTGAGGGTCCACGTGGCTGTTTGCAAATGTCAAAGGTGTTTATAGATTCAAGTTTTATCTTTGAAATTAATGTAAATTCCCAAAATCTGCTCCATGACTGGTGTTACTTTAATATATATTAAAAAAATTTTTCTAAAGTAACCTAATCTAAGTCTTTTTCCTGGAAGATGTGCTATGCTTATCTTTGGTTTCATTTCCCCTGGCATTCTAAGTTGTAAGAGGTTATGTATGCCCCAGGTGAGACAGTTGCTTAAAGGATACTGGATTTGGAGCCTAGAAACCTCTGTTCAGTTACATGCATTGCCATTTCTTAGCCATGTGATCTTGGACAGTCTCTTAATCCCTTTGACTGGTATTAAAGTTTTCTCATGCAGAAAAAAAAATGTACATTATACTTGCCCATGAATCTCATAGTTATTCATTAATCTGTTTATTCAATGAGCTAATATTTATTAAGGCCCTACTATGTGTCAAACCCTGTTATAGGTATTGGGACAGTAGCACGGAACAAAACAGAAAAAAAACCTCTGTCCTCATGCAGCCTACAATCTTATGTATCTACTTACTATGATAGTTAAATGCAATAATAATATGTGAATACATGTGTATTTTATTACGTTTTTTAGTTAATTTATTGTTTTTTGGCCGTACCATGTGGCTTGCAGGATCTTAGTTCCCCCACCAGGGATCCAACCTGTGCCCCCTGTGGTGGAAGCTTGGAGTCTTAACCACTGGACTGCCAGGGAATTCCCAATACATATGTATTTTAAAACAATGTATATGTAAGATTGACATAGTGCAGGCTCAGAGCAGTTGATGGGGAGGCTTCAGAAGCCTCCCCTTCTCTTGCCTATCATTTAGGCAACAGAAGTCCAGTGAATAATAAATAGATTTTGCTATCCTTACAGATAAAGAAGCTGAGGGAAACGTCCTGTGTGACTTTAGTCCACTTCCTTCTGAGTATTCCAGGTTATTGACTTAGTAATACACAGGTTATAAAAAGGTGGTGTAAGGTCTTTATCAGAGAGAGAGTCTTGTAAACTAACTCAACCAAGATTGGGTTTGGGAGAGACAGGAAGTTAGTTTTTTGTTTGTTTGTTTTTTTGTTTTTCTGCGGTACGCGGGCTTCTCACCGTTGTGGCCTCTCCCGTTGCGGAGCACAGGCTCCGGACGCACAGGTTCAGCGGCCATGGCTCATGGGCCTAGCCGCTCCGCGGCATGTGGGATCTTCCCGGACCGGTGCACGAACCCGTGTCCCCTGCATCGGCAGGCGGACTCTCAATCACTGCGCCACCAGGGAAGCCCAGGAAGTTAGTTTTAACTTTAGGTTTTAACTTAATCCAGAACCACATGTGAGCCTGACCTAGTGATACTGAGACACGGGAATCTTTTTTTAGTACATACTCATCGATGCTTTTATCGGATTGATGATGATTTTCGGAGCACCTATAGTTGGAGAACTATTAGCAGGAAAGAAGTGCCTAGTATGATGTTATACACAAGGTGGGTTATGAAGAAAGTCTCTTGAATATTCTTTTATATACCATACACTTTTACTTTCCTCTCGTCATGTATTCTAGTTGGCCATGCCTAAAAATTATGAAAAAAGAGTAGGAGAGGAACTTGTGGAGGACAGTGGATGGAGGTAAACATTTAGACCCACAAGACGAGATTTGGACATGGCTCCTTGAATGCTCTTGCTTTTCAAGTAAGATGGCTGTTTTGAAAGTCTTAAATGAGTATCCACATGACCAGTAAAAAGAATCTTAAGATGCTCTGTTCATCTGTAAAAGGAAAACTGGTTTGACCATTGTGATCAACTGCATCATAGTTTAAAGAGAGTATTTTAGTCTCTTCACCTCATTTGGCTGCCTTGTTGAAATAGCAAGTTCTAGTAGACCAGCTTGTAAACTCGTTTATTTTTGTTTGAGATTCTTGAGGTATCTGTCTTTTCACTTACTAAGCTGCAGTTCTAGGAAGAATCATAAACTCCCTCTCGTCTTCAGCAGGGCTATCAATCTTAAGAAGACCAGCTATTATATGCAACTTGAAAAATAGCTTTTATTGCTGGTTTATGTATTATTTTGTCATACTTGACAAAATATACCTGCTAAAATATTTTTTAAATCTCATGGGATTAACTCCTCTTTTAGATGACATTTCCACATGAAGATGCTCCCCCCACATCTCAGCCTCCACCCCTTTTCCCAGTTTCACAAGATTGTTTACTCGAATTTCAGGTTAAAGGTATTTAGGGTAATTTTTTTACTGTTTCCTAGCTTCTAAGCACAATGCCTGGTACATAGGAGGCATTCAGTAAGAATGTAATAAATTAATAAGCAAATTTCAGTATTAAAATTTTTAAGGTCCAAAATATCGGTATTACTAAAGCTGTCTATGACCTCTGCTAGTCTGACATAGAATTTCATGCTTGTTCCACTTGCGATAAGGTGGTAGGTCCTAAAATTAGCAGTAGGGAAAATGGAGACTGGTAGAGCATCATGATGAAATAATGATTCTTAGGGTTATTAATTATCAATATTGTAAATAAGTTATTTCTAGAAATTACAACTCATTTTTTCAGATTTTTTTGCTTTCTTACTAGTTCTTTCATTCTGAAATTAAGATGCCTTCTTTACATATTACATGTAGCTCTGTCATTGAATTTTTAATCTTATATCACCTAGAATACCATAAATCTTTGGAACTAGTCAACTCTTAACACAATAAAGAAAAACCTGATTGGAGAGTCAGCTAGCCATTTAACTATCCATTGTCTCATCTTCTCAGGGCACCAGGGATTTTACTTCTAAGCAAAACAAGCCACTTGGTTTAAGTAGTGTTACAAAACTACAACTGCTAATTTGATACAGTTGTCATCTTCCTAGAATAACCCCAAGATTGACTTGAAACCATAGTGTCTTAATCCCAGACAATGAGTTTCCTTTTCTGCCATTGCCGGAGTATTACATAGTGGTAAAATAAAAAGGAAAAACCAATATTCCTGAGCCCTTTTCTAGTTCTGGGGATGAATTACTTTATATATACTTACAGGCAAGTCATTTTAATTGATTCTGCTACTTCTTAAACCTACTTTGAAGTCTTTAAATACCACTTGGGCTTTGATGACTTGAATGGTTGTTTAATAAATACCGAGTTATTGAATTCAAAATGCAATGTGAAGTCTTACAGTTATGAAGCTAGTTGTTATTCAGGCTAATATTTAACGTGTACAGTAAGTTACTACGATTAGCCCTGGTTATAGCTTAGAGAGGAATGTAATTGTGAGCAGTGCTTATGTTTGTATCCTTGTGAAGATTTAAAATAGGTTATGTTCTGTTGTTTTTTTCCACTCAGTAGAGAAAAATTTCCTTGGTCAGATTTTTTTTTTTCAAGGTGACAGTTTTCTCAATACCAGACTTTAAGATGTTAGAAATGAAAATTTGCTCTTGATAATTAGTTCACATTGACAGTATTTTCCTCCTAGCAGGGAACCAGATTCAAATATCCAAAAGTAACTGGAAAAGGGTAAATATTTACTTTTCTATTTTTAAACATATCTTGTTACCTTGTAGGTAATTAGGAAGCACTGGTTATAAGAGATTTTTGTCATCCATTCAAAAAAACGTTAATGAAATGCCAGAGGAAGCTCACTTGAATAACTCCAGGCCATCCATCTATGCAGATGCTGTACTCCGTGATTGATATTCACTTTGAATTGCCACTCTCTTCCTTTAGCAGCAATGAGCAAGTAGGGAATGGCTGGAATCAAGGACCTAACATCTATTCCATTGTCATTACTGGTCCCCAGTAGCTTGTGCTATGAAATCTTCAATTTGTTTCAGGTTAGCGTTTAATGTAATGCAGAATCCATTTTTACCTTGGACCACCGACCCGCAAAATCAGTCAAGCACCAGACCCAAGTTAAAAACAATTCAATTAGTTATGCCTAGAGAGGGCGAGAGCTCTAGAAGGTTCAGATTACTTATTTAAAAATAATAAAGAACATAAAGCTTCATTAAGATATTCTGCTGTTATTTTTTCCTGTTTATTTTGGTCCAGTCTTTGGTCTGTTAAGAGGAAGGGAGCCACTGAAAGTAGACAGGATCAAGAGAAAAATTTTCACAAGCTCAACATGGCCAGGTACATCAGTTTAGGTTAATTTCAACTGTATGTAACAGGGACCAAAAAAAAAAAAGTGGAGATTTCTTTTTCATATAACTAAAGTCTAAAGGAACACGGTCCAGGATGATAGGGCAGATCCACAGAGTCAAGGACCCAGGCTCCTCATGTCTTTCTGCTCTGTCATCCTCAGAGGTAGTTTTTTTTTTTTTTCGGTACGCGGGCCTCTCACTGCTGCGGCCTCTCCCGCTGTGGAGCACAGGCTCCGGACGCGCAGGTCCAGCGGCCATGGCTCATGGGCCCAGCTGCTCCGCGGCACGCGGGATCCTCCCGGACCAGGGCACGAACCCGTGCCAACCACTCCCAACCACTGCGCCACCAGGGAAGCCCCTCAGAGGTAGTTTTGACTTTATGGTTCTCAGTGGCTGCTAGAGCTCCAGCGATCGTGTCTGCATCCCAGACAAGAGGAAGGGGAAAAGGGTATGTTTTACTGCACCGCACTTACATCTCATTGGTCAGGACTTACACACTCCTATATGGGCAGGAAGGCAAATAACTGGAGTCTTAACTGGGCACAGTGCCCAGGGTATTTTACTGCAGGAGAGGAAAGCAATGAATATTGGGAGCCACCTAGCAGCTTTTGCCATTCAGATTTTTGCTTTGATACCTTTTCTTTACTTTTTTTCTCCTATTCAAAACTTACTAAAATAGTCATGCCTTGTAAATGACTAGTAAGAATCTCCTGTATAGCACAGGGAACTCTACTCAGTACTCTGTAATGACCTATATGGGAATAGAATCTAAAAAAGAGTGGATATATGTATATGTATAACTGATTGACTTCGCTGTACAGCCGAAACTAACACAACATTGTAAATCAACTGTACTCCAATAAAAATTAATTTTAAAATAAATAAATAAAGGTACTGTGCATCTTAAGAAAAAAACAAAAGTCATGCTTTGGGCCCTAATTCCTTGACATCTCCTTGTTCAGGTTCTTCCTTAGCTAAGAGAGTAGGAACTTCTTGCCCCAACTTACTTTTCTCTCTTCATCCTTGAGCTAAAACCTTAAAGCGGTTCTATTTAAGAGGCCCCTTATTAGAGGTGGAAGTACTTTATCAGTAAGCCATGAAAAGTTGTATACCCTAAGAAATTGTTGTTAGAAGGCACTCTCACATTGTTTTTTGGTTTGTCTGCTAATCACGTTTTGCCCCAGACCTGATATACACAATGGGGATAGTTGTCCAATTTTTTTTTTTTTTTTGGCTGCATTGGGTGTTTGTTGCTGCGCGCGGGCTTTCTCAAGTTGCGGCGAGCAGGGGTTACTCTTCGTTGCGGTGCGCAGGCTTCTCACTGCCGTGGCTTCTCTTGTTGCAGAGCATGGGCTCTAGGCATGCGGGCTTCAGTAGTTGTGGCTCGCAGGCTTCAGTAGCTGTGGCTTGCAGGCTTCAGTAGCTGTGGCTTGAGGGCTGTAGAGTACAGGCTCAGTAGTTATGGCGCACGGGCTTAGTTGCTCCGCGGCATGTGGGATCTTCCTGGACCAGGGCTCGAATCCGTGTCCCCTGCATTGGCAGGCGGATTCTTAACCACTACACTACCAGGGAAGCCGTGTCCAGTTTTTTAAAGGTACTTTTTCTCCTGCTCTATTTCTTTTGCCAGAGAGGCTTGGTGGGTTTTTTTTTTTAAACATACTATTTCCCCCCCAGATATCATTGTTATAGAGAATTTGGAAAATGTAGGCAGAAAATGACAGAAATGAATATCAGTGTTAATTCCAGAGGTTATATAATTTGTTATGTAACCTTTTTTTCTTTTTAAATTTTATTTATTTATTTCTCTAGTTGCGGCAAGCGGGGGCTACTTTTCGTTGTAGTGCCAGCTCGCAGGCTCAGTAGTTGTGGCCCACGGGCTTAGTTGCTCCGCGGCATGTGGGATCTTCCCGGACCAGGGCTGGAACCCGTGTCCCCTGCATTGGCAGGAGGATTCTTAACCACTGCACCACCAGGAAAGTCCTGTAACCATTATTAACATTTTCCTATTATGCAGGCATGCCATGTAAATGGAGAATATATATAGAAGTGAGACCAAACTATATGTAAAACTTTAAAAATTTTGCATTATATCATGAGCATTTTCTTTCATTATTAATATTCTTTGAAAATAAAATTGTCATGACTGAATGTGATTCTCCTATTACCAATTAACCATTATTTGACTATTTTCCACTTGTTAGACATTTAGTTGTTTTGAGTGTTATGTTTTTGAGGCTATCTTTATACTTAAATTTGTCAGTTTTATACATCATTTCCTTATTTGGGATTCCTGGAAGTGGGATTAAAAAAAATTTATTTTTTAGATTGTTGATGTGTATTGCTAAATTGTATCTGGGAAAGTTTGTACCATTAACAATGAATGAGTAATATCACTGTGCATCATTGAATATCATAGGTGTTTTTCAGTCTTTGCTAATTTAGATAATTTAAAAATTGGCACTTTTTCTAGTTTGTATTGCTTTGATGACTAGTAGAATAAATTCAGTAATTTTATCATATTTGTGAATTTTATGAGTTCTTTGTTTAGTTTTTCGGTAGAGTGTTTTTTTAAAGCTTCTGTAATAAAAATGAAATCCTAGTGTCCTTTATTCCTGGTTTTTCTACAGGATGTTTATAAGTAATCTCCAGGTTTCAGGTGGGCTTAATCACTTTATAAACTTCTGTTCTATTTTTTACAGTTAATGTTCATAAATAGGTATTACCTCTGTTTCTGAAATTCAATAAGTGTGGTTAATTTACTTTTCCTCATCGAGTTGGATATTGGATTTAAATGTTATGTTCAGTGTTGCATTGTGGCCAGTCAATAATCTCATGAAAATCTGGATAAAACCATGTTGTGTGTTTGTAACTATAATTATACATACAGAATTTGAATTCATGTCATGGAGAGTTCCCACTGGTACGTCATTGTTGACAAATTCCTGTGCATTGCATAAAGCTAAGCTGACAAACTAAAACTAGGTTCATTACTATTCAGTTTTAAAGACTAAGAATGAATAGACAAGTTTATAAAAATATTTCATTATTTTTACATGTAATCTATAATGAACCCTGAAGTGCTGCATTTAGGGCAGGTAGAGTTTTCTATTCCATCTCCTATTCTCTCTCTTGTAAGCGTTGGGTTTTGGCAAGTTGAGAGCCTGTTGAAGCGTAGAATCTGAGTGCTGATGTGAGAGAATAAATACTAGAGATTCACAGGTAACTTCAAGACCAGGAGAGAAGCAAACGTGATAGTTTGAATGTCGTTTCATTTCCTCTGTTGAATAGCTGTGCAAATGTCGACTTTGATGTAGTAATGTTTAAGAAGAAGGGAACCGGAGGTAAGAGAAGGAAAGCCCGGTTTAATTCTTTCTATGTAGACAGTGATTGATGGGGGAATAAAATATGTATCCCACTGCCAACTTGGCACCTGAGGACTCTATAAATAGTTGTCTTTATCAGAGGCTTGAGGTGACAGTTGCTGAAAGCACAGTACAAGATGACTTTAAGAGAATCTTTTAGCACCAAAGAAGAAGCCTCAAATTAACTTCACAGGGGATCAGGTAGCTTGTGAATTGTACTTGCCCCTCCCCACAGTCTTCTGTCTTTTTTCTTGACCCTGTTGGGAAGATACCAATCTGAGCAGGTTGTATACAGTTGAATACAGTAGCTATCTGAGGAGTTTCGTGCTAATGGATGCTAGAGGGGGCGGGAAGAGGAGAAATATATGAACTAAGTTATAAATATCATGTATAGTTTATTTAGTTTTTTAAATTGTCACAATGAAACAAAACTTCATTTCTCCCAATTATAAACATCATGTATTCACAATTAAAAATTTGAATGTGGGCTTCCCTGGTGGCGCAGTGGTTGAGAGTCCGCCTGCCGATGCAGGGGACACAGGTTCGTGCCCCGGTCTGGGAGGATCCCACATGCCGCGGAGCAGCTGGGCCCGTGAGCCATGGCCGCTGAGCCTGCGCATCCGGAGCCTGTGCTCCGCAACGGGAGAGGCCACAACAGTGAGAGGCCCGCATACCACAAAAAAAAAAAAAAAAAAATTTGAATGCATGGAAATATTTTAAAACTAAAGATAATCTGAGGTCCTAAGATAACTTGGTGACTGTCCTCTCTTGCATCCTCTATTCTCTTTCTCTCTTACACTCCTAATTTTACAGAAACGAGGCATTTTATCTACCACTTTTGTTTTTTGTTCTTTTACTTTCTCCCTTCACATCAACCCCCATTCCTCCAATCCAACCCTGCCTACCCACACAATCCACTTTAATAATCCAGGAGTACCTTTCATATTTCCTCTATACTCATATAATTCTGCACTGACGTTAGATTTACAGTCCTCCCTCAGTATCTGCAGGGGATTGGTTCCAAAACCCCCGCAGATACCAGAATCTGTGGATGCTCAAGTCCACATAGTAAAATGGCCATAGTACAGTGGCCCTCTGTATCCATGGGTTCTGCATCCATGGATCCAACCAACCTTGATTCGAAGACAATACTGAAACAAAATTCTGTCATTGCTTTTTAAAAACAGGATTATATTATACATACTTGTGTATTATACATACTTCTTGGCTTCTTGTTTATGTCACTCATGGGAATCTTTCTAAATCATCTGGTGTAAAACAAATTCATTCTTTCTTAACAGCTGCATAATAGTCCATGGTACGGGTATACTCATTCTTCTGTTCATTTGTGTTCAACTTGTTTCCAGTTATTGGTCTCTCTTAATTATACTTCACTAAACCTGCATGGACATAATGTTGTTAATTTGTTCATTATTTCTATAAAAGTCTGTGGTTTCTCTCACATATCTTTTACTTCTCCCCCAAACATCTTTGATGGCACTGTCTTCCTGATTCTCTTAATCTCACATGCAAGGACCAAAATGAAATCTTTTTAGAAAAAATTATTAAGGGAAAGTGGGTCTTCTATCCCAGTATCAGAACCCAATTCACAGAAGTGGACCCGATTTAACAGTGGTTGCCCAAATGCTGTCCAAAAAGTCGGTAACAACAACAACAAAAAGTCAGCAACAATTCTCATTTCCATCACTGATGTATGAGAATACCATTTCTCCAAATCTGCGACAACCATTAGATGTTATAAAGTTTAAAAGAAATATTTGCCAGACTAATGGACATAAAATGAGATCTGCTTTGTTAATTTGCATTTGCCTGACCATTAGTGATTTTTGTGCCCTTTTAATATCTGTTTATCATGTAGACTCGCTCTTCTGCAAATTGACATATTTTTTGCTGCTTTTTCTGTTGTCATTTTATTCTTGCCAATTTCTAGGTGCTGTTTATATTATTATAGAGATTTTTTTCTTATTTACATTTATCTTATCTGTTGACTTTGTTTATATTATATGTATCCATTCAAGAGTTTAAAATTATTACTTAGACAAGTATCTTTTTTCTTTTTTTAGAAATTTCATGTAATGTCTGAAACATTTATATTAACATAATTCCACACAAATAACCCAGTGAAAGTTTAGTATTAGTTGTTTTCTTTGTTTGTTTGTTTGTACTGCAGATTCTTATTAGTCATCAATTTTATACACATCAGTGTATACATGTCAATCCCAAACGCCAAATTCAGCACACCACCATCCCCACCCCACTGCGGTTTTCCCACCCTGGTGTCCATACATCTGTTCTCTACATCTGTGTCTCAACTTCTGCCCTGCAAACTGGCTCATCTGTACCATTTTTCTAGGTTCCACGTACATGCATTAATATATGATATTTGTTTTTCTCTTTCTGACTTACTTCACTCTGTATGACTAGATCCGTCCACGTCTCAACAAATGACTGAATTTCGTTCCTTTTTATGGCTGAGTAATATTCCATTGTATATATGTACCACAGCTTCTTTATCCATTCGTCTGTTGATGGGCATTTAGGTTGCATCCATGACCTGGCTATGTAAATAGTGCTGCAGTGAACTTTGGGGTGCATGTGTCTTTTTGAATTATGGTTTTCTCTGGGTATATGCCCAGTGATGGGATTGCTGGATCATATGGTAAATCTATTTTTAGTTTTTGAAGGAACCTCCATACTGTTCTCCATAGTGGCTATATCAATTTACATTCCCACCAACAGTGCAAGAGGGTTCTCTTTTCTCCACACCCTCTCCAGCATTTGTTGTTTGTAGATTTTCTGATGATGCCCATTCTGACTGGTGTGAGGTGATACCTCATTGTAGTTTTGATTTGCATTTCTTTAATAATCAGTGATGTTGAGCAGCTTCTCATATGCTTCTTGGCCATCTATATGTCTTCTTTGGAGAAATATCTATTTAGGTCTTCTGCCCATTTTTGGATTGGGTTGTTTGTTTCTTTAATATTGAGCTGCATGAGCTGTTTATATATTTTGGAGATTAATCCTTTGTCCATTGATTTCTTTGCAAATACTTTCTCCCATTCTGAGGGTTGTCTTTTCGTCTGGTTTATGGTTTCCTTTGCTGTGCAAAAGCTTTGAAGTTTCATTAGGTCCCATTTGTTTATTTTTGTTTTTATTTCCATTACTCTAGGAGGTGGATCAAAAAAGATCTTGCTGTGATTTATGTCAAAGAGTGTTCTTCCTATGTTTTCCTCTAAGAGTTTTATAGTGTCCGGTCTTACATTTAGGTCTCTAATCCATTTTGAGTTTATTTTTGTGTATGGTGTTAGGGAGTGTTCTAATTTCATTCTTTTACATGTAGCTGTCCAGTTTTCCCAGCACCACTTATTGAAGAGGCTGTCTTTTCTCCATTGTATATTCTTGCCTCCTTTATCAAAGATAAGGTGACCATATGTGCGTGGGTTTATCTCTGGGCTTTCTATCCTGTTCCATTGATCTATATTTCTGTTTTTGTGCCAGTACCATACTGTCTTGATTACTGTAGCTTTGTAGTATAGTCTGAAGTCAGGGAGTCTGATTCCTCCAGCTCCGTTTTTTTCCCTCAAGACTGCTTTGGCTATTCGGGGTCTTTTGTGTCTCCATACAGATTTTAAGATGATTTGTTCTAGTTCTGTAAAAAATGCCATTGGTAATTTGATAGGGATTGCATTGAATCTGTAGGTTGCTTTGGATAGTAGAGTCATTTTCACAGTATTGATTCTTCCAATCCAAGAACATGGTATATGTCTCCATCTGTTGGTATCATCTTTAATTTCTTTCATCAGTGTCTTATAGTTTTCTGCATACAGGTCTTTTGTCTCCCTAGGTAGGTTTATTCCTAGGTATTTTATTCTTTTTGTTGTAGTGGTAAATGGGAGTGTTTCCATATATTCTCTTTCAGATTTTTCATCATTAGTGTATAGAAATGCAAGTGATTTGTGTGCATTAATTTTGTATCCTGCAACTTTACCAAATTCATTGATTAGCTCTAGTAGTTTTTGGATGGCATTTTTAGGATTCTCTATGTATAGTATCATGCCATCTGCAAACAGTGACCATATTATTTCTTCTCTTCCAATTTGTATTCCTTTTATTTCTTTTTCTTCTCTGATTGCCATGGCTAGGACTTCCAAAACTATGTTGAATAATAGTGGTGAGAATGGACATCCTTGTCTCGTGCCTGATCTTAGAGGAAATGCTTTCAGTTTTCCACTATTGAGAATGATGTTTGCTGTGGGTTTGTCGTATATGGCCTTTATTATGTTGAGGGAGTTGCTTTCCACCCCCTTCAAATCAGTTCCCATAGCTCAGCTCCTCTCTGCCCTTCCACCACTACTAAATGACTTGGCCCTTACAGCATCCTCAACCCTCCAGCAGCCCTCCAATGGTGAATTCCACCATTCTGTCTACCCACTTTCTGGAGAGTTTTTATCATAAATGGGTGTTGAATTTTGTCAAAAGCTTTTTCTGCATCTGTTGAGATGATCATGTGGTTTTTATTTTCAATTTGTTAATATGGTGTATCACATTAATTAATTTGAGTATATTGAAGAATCCTTGCATCCCTGGGATAAATCCCACTTGATCGTGGTGTATGATCCTTTTAATGTGTTGTTGGATTCTGTTTGCTAGTATTTTTTTTTTTAACATCTGTATTGGGGTATAATTGCTTTACAATGGTGTGTTAGTTTTTGCTTTATAACAAAGTGAATCAGTTATACATATACATATGTTCCCATATGTCTTCCCTCTTGCGTCTCCCTCCCTCCCACCCTCCCTATCCCACCCCAGTTTGCTAGTATTTTGTCGAGGATTTTTGCATGTATATTCATCAGTGATATTGGTCTCTAATTTTCTTTTTTTGTGGTATCTTTGTCTGGTTTTGGTATCAGGGTGATGGTTGCCTTATAGAATGCGTTTGGGAGTGTTCCTTCCTCTGCAATTTTTTGGAAGGTTTTGAGAAGGATGGGTGTTAACTCTTCTCTAAATGTTTGATAGAATTTACCTGTGAAGCCATGTGGACCAGAAGTTTTGTTTGTTGCAAGATTTTTAATCACAGTTTCAATTTCATTATTTGTGATTGGTCTGTTCATATTTTCTGTTTTTCCTGGTTCAGTCTTGGAAGGTTATACCTTTCTAAGAATTTGTCCATTTCTTCCAGGTTGTCCATTTTATTGGCATAGATTTGCTTCTAGTACTCTCTTACGACGCTTTGTATTTCTGTGGTGTCCTTTGTAACTTCTCGTTTTCATTTCTAATTTTATTGATTTGAGTCCTCTCCCTCTTTTTCTTGATGAGTCTGGCTAATGGTTTATCAATTTTGTTTATCTTCTCAAAGAACCAGCTTTTAGTTTTATTGATCTTTGCTACTGTTTTCTTTGTTTCTATTTCATTTATTTCTGCTCTGATCTTTATGATTTCTTTCCTTCTGCTAACTTTGGGTTTTGTTTGTTCTTTTTTCTCTAGTTCCTTTAGGTGTAAGGTTAGATTGTTTACTTGAGATTTTTCTTGTTTCTTGAGGTAGGCTTGTATTGCTATAAACTTCCCCCTTAGAACTGCTTTTGCTGCATCCCATAGGTTTTGGATTGTCGTGTTTTCATTGTCATTTGTCTCTAGGTATTTTTTGATTTTCTATTTGATTTATTCAGTGATCTCTTGGTTATTTAGTAATGTATTCTTTAGCCTCAATGTGTTTGTGTTTTTTACATTGTTTCCCTGTAATTCATTTCTAATCTCATAGCGTTATGGTCAGAAAAGATGCTTGATATGATTTCAATTTTCTTAAATTTACAGAGGCTTGATTTGTGACCCAAGATGTGATCTGTCCTGGAGAATGTTCTGTGTGCACTTGAGAAGAAAGTATAATTTGCTGTTTTTGGATGGAATGTCCTATAAATATCAATTAAATCTATCTGGTCTACTGTGTCATTTAAAGCTTCTGTTTCCTTATTTATTTTCATTTTGGATGATCTGTCCATTGGTGTAAGTGAGGTATTAAAGTCCCCCCTATTATTGTGTTACTGTCAATTTCCTCTTTTAGAGCTGTTACACTTGCCTTATGTATTGAGGTGCTCATATGTTGGGTGCATATATATTGATAATTGTTATATCTTCTTCTTGGATTGATCCCTTGATCATTATGTAGTGTCCTTCCTTGTCTCTTGTAACATTCTTTATTTTAAAGTCTCTTTTATCTGATATGAGAATAGCTACTCCAGCTTTCTTTTGATTTCCATTTGCATGGAATATCTTTTTCCATCCCCTCACTTTCAGTCTGTATGTGTCCCTAGGTCTGAAGTGGGTCTCTTGTAGACAGCATATATATGGGTCTTGTTTTTGTATCCATTCAGCAAGCCTGTGTCTTTTGGTTGGAGCATTTAATCCATTCACATTTAAGGTAATTATCGATATGTATGTTCCTTTGACTATTTTCTTAATTGTTTTGGGTTTGTTTTTGCAGGTCCCTTTTTCTTTTGTGTTTCTCACTTAGAGAAGTTCCTTTAGCATTTGTTGTATAGCTGGTTTAGTGGTGCTGAATTCTCTTAGCTTTTGCTTGTCTGTTAAGCTTTTGATTTCTCCCTCGAATCTGAATGAGATCCTTTCCGGGTAGAATACTCTTGGTTGTAGGTTCTTCCCTTTCATCACTTTAAGTATATCATGCCACTCCCTTCTGGCTTGTAGAGTTTCTGCTGAGAAATCAGCTGTTAACCTTATGGGAGTTCCCTTGTATGTTATTTGTCGTTTTTCCCTTGCTGCTTTCAATAATTTTTCTTTGTCTTTAATTTTTGCCAATTTGATTACTATGTGTCTCGGCATGTTTCTCCTTGGGTTTATCCTGTTTGGGACTCACTGTGCTTCCTGGACTTAGGTGGCTATTTCCTTTCCCATGTTAGGGAAGTTTTTGACTGTAATCTCTTCAAATATTTTCTCTGGTCCTTTCTCTCTCTCTTCTCCTTCTGGGATCCTTATAATGTGAATGTTGTTGTGTTTAATGTTGTTCCAGACGTCTCTTAGGCTGTCTTCATTTCTTCTCATTCTTTTTCCTTTAGTCTGTTCAGCAGCAGTGAATTCCACCATTCTGTCTTCCAGGTCACTTATCCGTTGTTCTGCCTCAGTTATTCTGCTATTGATTCCTTCTAGTGTAGTTTTCATTTCAGTTACTGCATTGTTCATCTCTGTTTGTTTGTTCTTTAATTCTTCTAGGTCTTTGTTAAACATTTCTTGCATCTTCTCAATCTTTGCCTCCATTCTTTTTCCAAGGTCCTGGATCATCTTCACTATCATTATTCTGAACTCTTTTTCTGGAAGGTTGCCTATCTCTACTTTATTTAGTTGTTTTTCTGGGGGTTTATCTTGTTCCTTCATCTTGTATATAGCTGTCTGCCTTTTCATCTTGTCTGTCTTTCTGTGAATGTGTTTTTTGTTCCACAGGCTGCAGGATTGTAGTTCTTCTTGATTCTGCTGTCTGCCCTCTGGTGGATGAGGCTATCTAAGAGGCTTGATGGGAGGGACTGGTGGTGGGTAGAGCTGACTGTTGCTCTGGTGGGCAGAGATCAGTTAAACTTTAATCCACTTGACTGTTGGTGGGTGGGGCTGGATTCCTTCTCTGTTGGTTGTTTGGCCTGAGGCAACCCAACACTGGAGCCTACCTGGGCTCTTTGGTGGGGCTAATGACAGACTCTGGGAGGGCTCACGCCAAGGAGTACTTACCAGAACTTCTGCTGCCAGTGTCCTTGTCCCCAAGGTGAACAGAGCCACCCCTTGCCTCTGCAGGAAATCCTCCAACACTAGCAGGTAGGTGTGGTTCAGTCTTCCCTGGAGTCACTGCTCCTTCCCCTGGGTCCCGATGCACACACTACTTTGTGTGTGCCTCCAAGAGTGGAGTCTCTGTTTCCCCCCAGTCCTGTCAAAGTCCTGCAATCAATTCCCACTAGGCTTCAAAGTCTGATTATCTAGGAATTCCTCCTCCCATTATCGGACCCCCAGGTTGGGAAGCCTGATATGGGGCTCAGTACCTTCACTCCAGTGGGTGGACTTCTGTAGTATAAGTGTTTGCCAGTCTGTGAGTCACCCACCCAGCACTTATGGGATTTGATTGTACTGTGATTGCGCCCCTCCTACCGTCTCATTGTGGCTTCTCCTTTGTCTTTGGATGTGGAGTATCTTTTTTGGTGCGTTCCAGCGTCTTCCTGTTGATGATTGTCCAGCAGCTAGTTGTGATTCTGGTGTTCTCGCAAGAGGGAGTGAAAGCACGTCCTTCTACTCCGCCATCATGTTTCCTCCTAGACAAGTGTCTTTTTCCTGTGTTTTCACTCTTGGCTGAGAAAGTAACTCCTAGATTGTATATAAATTTTCTTAGATATTCTAGGAAGATTTAAAAACAATTTTTTTTAGGGCTTCCCTGGTGGTGCAGTGGTTGAGAGTCCGCCTGCTGATGCAGGGGAAATGGGTTCGTGTCCCAGTCCAGGAGGATCCCACATGTCATGGAGCAGCTGGACCTGTGAGCCATGGCCGCTGAGCCTGCGCGTCCGGAGCCTGTGCTCCGCAATGGGAGAGGCCACAACAGTGAGAGGCCTGTGTACCGCAAAAAAACCCCCCAAAAAATCCAAACAAAAAAACCCACAATTTTTAAAATTTAAGTCTTTAGTCCATCTGGAATTAATTTTTGCATATGACGTAAGATTTTTATTTTCTTTCGGACTGTTGTGCCAGCCCAGTTATTCAAAAGTATGCTTACTAAATTGAATATCATTGTCAACATTTTTTCTTTAAGAGTAGAAAAAACACACTTCATCCACACCTGTCTTTTAGGGATTGCCTTGGGCTGTGATGTAAAAACATGTAGGTTAATGAAATCTGAAAACAGATTTTTTAAAAAAGTCTTCTTTTTTTAAATTCTTTTTATTAAACAGAAGTGGCTAGAGCTGTCCCTAACCTTGATTTACTCTTCTTTTCCAATAGCTGTGGGAGGTCTGAGATTTTTTTTCTAAATAAAATTTTAATTCATTTTAAAGCCAGTGCTACCCTGTTGAGTCTGGGAAATGATAGTAACTTGTTAAATCCCTTCTGGAAGCATAGTCCAGATGCTTTGGCAATAAGTTGTCTCCAGGGAAGAATTTGTTTTAAAATGATACTGTACTAAGCTGGTGTGTGTGTGTGTGTGTGTAAAAGAGAGAGTATGTGCGTTGCAAAATTTCAGAAGCATTTGCAAGTTGTGCTCATCTTTTTAACTGTTTGATTAATTGAAAGTGTACTTACCCCATTATTTTTTGGACAAGGAGCAAACTTCACACACTATTCTTAACGTATATCTGTGTTTATTGCTTAAAAATCCCATCATGACCCACATCTGTTCATTTTTAAAGGCTTAAAGTAAATTTCTCTTAATGTTTTCCTTACCTCCCCGCAAATCATGGATGGCGTTGTCTTCCTGATTCCTCTTAATTTCACATGCAAGGAGCAAAATTAAATCTTTTTAGGAAAAACTTAGGGAAATATGGGCCTGATATCTCAATGTCCCAGACTTTCTACTTAAGAAAAGGAGAAATAAGTGTGAGAAGAGAACTCTTACAGAGATCATTCTTTGAGACTTTTTCTACTATAAGACCTTTGTGCAGAACTACAACAAAATCTCAATCGTGCATTCCATAAAGTCCTCCAAACTTTATGAAGTTGGAGTTGGGTGTGTTTAAAAGTTTCATCACTTCTCTTTTTAGGTGTCCTTCTGAGCCATCGGAGAGCCAGGATCCTGTCTTCTCTTTCCATTGTACATTTCACAGGGTCTAGTAGGACCACTGGATGTCCACCAGATGGATCAGAAATCCTGTCTGAGTGACTCTGCCACAGAGCTCTCTGGACACTCCAGCTTATCCCTGAAGTATTTGCAAGCTCCACCCCCGGACACACACAGGTGTACATACTCTATTCTTCACCTTCTGACCTTTTAGCAAGTTCTGCGCATGGAAATAAGTGGTAACCGGTTTGTTACCTTATTTGGAAAACGGGGTTTTGCAGATGTAATTAACAGTTTTGAGATGAAATCATCCTGGATTACATAAGTGTGCTCAAAGTTCACTGACACCTGTCATTCGAAGAGAAAGGCAGAGCGGGGTTTGAGACAGGCAGAAGAGGAGGGAGAGATTAGAGTGATAGAGCCACAAGCCAGGGTATTCCTGAAGCCGCCAGAAGCTGCAAGAGGCAGCGAACAGAATCTCCCCTAGAGCCTTCCAGGGAAGCACAGGCTTGCTGACAGCTTGATTTTGGACTTTTGGCCTCCAGAGCTGTGAGAATAAATTTCTTTTGTTTTAAGGCACTCAATTTGTGGAAATTTATTATGGCAGCCAGAGGAAACTACATATATACACATACGTGCACATAAGCACACATACATATGTAAACACACACACAAATTTTGCTGGCCTATAGTTAAATAAAGTGTCAGATAATTTTTTTAACATCAGATGTTATAAATGTGTCATCTCCTTTTCTGGATTTTCCCAGTGATAGAGTTTACCCTAACATCCATCAGTAGGCTGATGGATAAGTGGGATTATGGAATGTGGTTTTCACAGCGTGTTTGCTGAGCAGCTGTGGACCACATGCCCGCTGTCTTACAAGCACAGTACCAAGTTCCAGGAACATGAAGGTGAGTAAGTGCAGTCCTGATGCTCGAGGAGTTCAGAGGCCCACTGGGCAGGTAGATTCTTAGAATTAACTATTATCATGTAATAAGCGTGGAAACGCTTCATCCCAGAGGTCAGTTAATATTGCCAGGAGCTCTGGAGGCAGGTTTCACAGAAAACATTAATTGACTGCTGAGCTAGACACTGACGAGTGAGTAGGGTTCCACTGGGTTTAGAAGAGAGAGGGTGCTCAGAGGTTAGGAACATCCTGAACAGAGGCATGGAAGGGGGTGGTAGGAGATGAGGCCCAAAAGGCAGTGGGGAGCAGATCTTGAAGAGCTGTCACATGTTGAGGTTGGACCTTTATCCTGTGGCTTAGCTGCTGGCTCTTAGCCTTTCCCCCGCCTTCTAGGACACAAATAACACATGGTGTTATAACAGACTCCACTGCAGCAGAATCCACTCAGGTCCCCAAATTTGATGCACTTCAGAATGAAACAGTAAATAACGAAGCAGAGTGAGATGTTTAGCCTGCCTCTCCCAGTTCTCAGACCAACAAGGAGTTTTTTCTCATAACGTGTGAGCTATTGATATCAAGAGCAGTCTCGGAGAGGCTCAGTGTAGAATCTTGGGCCACGTGTGCTTCCTTTCCCAGCTAATGATAAACTCCATCCCATTCTGTCTCAAGAAAACCTACTAGAGTTTGTGAGTCAAGTTTTCATAGAGAAACTTGAGTCCACTCCAGTTTTTATTTTAGGAAGAAATTATCTCACAGACTTCATATTTCACCCAATCCTAGTATTGAGCAACACTTTCTACAACCAGCTGTGTCTCTGCGTCACAGCTGCAGATGAGTATGTAGACAAAGGGTTCATCTTTGTTCCTGTGCTCCTAGCACGGTCCCTGGTCACAGAAGTGCTCTTCTAATGTTTGTTAATATGAACCGAGGGGAAATGTTGGACGGCTTTCCATATGGGAGGGGCCCAATTATTTAGATTTTAGAAGGATTGTTCTGGTGTCATTTAGAGCAGGAAAAAATTGGAATTATAGAATGACAATATTTGGAAGCTATGGAGTTATAATCAGGGAGAAAGATGGCCTGCAGCCAAACCTAAAGTGGGAGTGGAGAGGAGGGGGTGATACCCTGGAAATATTTTCAAGGTGAGATTTCCAGGACTGATGATTGGATAGATGGGATATGAGGAGGAGAGAAGCACTCAGGAGTCCTGAGGCTCCTGGGGGGCTGATGTCCTTGTCAGAGGTATGAACACAGACGAAGGAGCAGATTGCAGGTGAGTGCATTAGTCAGGGTAGACCCGGTGAGGCTGCAGTAACCACTACAGAATGTCAGTCTTTGAAAATAGCGGAGGTTTATTTCTCCCTTGTGCTACGTGTTTATCACAGGGTGGCCAAGGGCTCTCCTCTATGTCCTCATCCTCCCTGCAGGACCCGGGCCCAGAAGCCTGTGTTTATGCTTCCACACCTGTTGAGGAAGGAGACAGAATACGGCCTGTCACGCACTGGCCCCTTAAAGATTCTACCCAGAAGCGATGCCCCTCATGTCCCTCTTACATTTCATTGTTGGTGGCAAATCCCACGGCCACACCTAACGTTCAGGAGCGTGGAGATGTGCAGTCTTGCCATGGGCTGGGAATACGACTCCAGTGACTGTTGTGCTAATTGGTGGATATGTTGAGCTTGAGGTATTTATTTAAGGGAAAGTCCCTTCAGAAAAAAATTACAAATCATGGCTTGCATCTTGAGACGAGTTCAGGGCTAGAGAAATAGTGTTGGAAGATTTCAAAGTTGTGGTCATAAAACAGGCCACAGGAGTGAGTAACATTGATCAGGAGGGAATAGAACCTGTGCTCATGATGGTAAAAGATCAAGGTTAATAAGCTTGTGGTTCCAAATATTGCAACCCCAAAGCGTGTTTTTTTTAGCAGTTTATTTTAACTTTTAAATAATTTTAAGTAACTGTTGACATAGGTGTTGAATTAATCACTTAAACGGAGTTTAGCTTTTTCATACTCCAAAATCACTGACTTGCATTTAGTAATTTAAAAGGTGCCTTTAGATTTTGCAGTAGGATTTCGGCTAATTCTCTCACCCAGCAGGGAGGAAAAAGTATTGCCAAGAATAGCTACTGTAGTTCGAACTAAAGATCAGTTATAAGTTGATTGATACTAAGATTTCTGAGTACTCAGAAAATTAGAATACCTTATAAGATTTTCTAACTGGTTGTGCCTCAGACAGAAAGATATGGGCTTAACCTTGCTCTAATGATACTCTTTTTATAGCTCCGATTACTGGCAAAGGGAGTAGCTAATAGCACTTTTCCCCATTGGCCGGTGTGCATACATAAGGAGACATGATGTTTCTCTTCTCCATTCTCTTAAAAGGTTCTTGTGCTTCTGCCTGCCTGACCTCCATCGAAGTCTACACCTAAGTTACTCACTTTTTAATCTTTTCGTGTAGACATATGTGATTACCACAGATAAACCCTCCTCCCTTCAAGACTATGCACTTAACAGGAAAATGAAAAAAACAAACCTGGTTTAATGCATGTCACCATTATTTCTTTGAAGGAAACTGCAGAATTACAATAGCAGTGATGGTAAAAATTCTGGTCTTCACAGCTGAGGTGAACGAGTATTTGTCAGGCTTCCACTTTTTGTTAGCACTGTATCATGAATGGTTGCAAAATAAAGAAGGAAGCTATACCTTTTACCTTCTTGTCACAGACACATAAAATTATTAAAAGCAACTCTTCCTTATTCCTCAAGCAAAGCCATTGGTGTTTACTCCTGGACGATGATTATAATTAACATTTATTGAGGGTAATTACAGTGCTGGTTATGGTACAATATTTTATATACATTATCTCATTTAATTCTCATAATAGCTCTTTGACGTAAGGCTACCTACTAGGAACAAGAGGCTGAGAGAAAGGGAATAATATGCTCAAGGTCACACAGCTGGAAAGACGGGCAGCGAGAGCTGCCAGCCGGTTCTGGAGCCCTGCCTTCCCTCCTGTCTCCTGCCTCTCTCAGTTTTCCGACCAACGAGGAGTTTCTTTTCCCCACTCATATTGCACATTACAGAAAAAGAGAATCTTCTGTTGATCAACTTTATTAAAAATTGAACCACTCATAGGCAGGGTACCAAGAGTAGGCCTGGGTGCACTAATTGAAGTAAAGAGAACCACCAGGGCCCCAGAGAACTGTTAGTAGAAGATGGGAACTAAACTGGACACTGGGAATTACCAGCTGAGGGAGGTTTCCTGTTTTAAATGTTTGCTGTCTTCCTGCCCCGTCCTCCCCAACAAGAAAGACTCAGGGTAGAAGTTGACATGTAAAAGCCAAGTAAGAACTGTCTTCATTTTTCCTTCTTGGCATCTAAAATGCTTGTTCCTTAATTGCCTTCCATGGTCTGTGCATATGTGTGTGTGTGTGTATTTCTATATGTAAACCCATATGTATAGTCAAAGCCTTCACTTACCTTGGGGCGAGACTTGATGAAACTCCAGCCTTTCCAGAGAGGCTCTGCTTCTGATGTCCATCTGTCAGAAAGTCCACACTTGTAGTCAAATCCCTTCCCTTGACTGAGGAGTAGTGTATTTTATGGTTACAGTGTGACACAGCAAGCACTTTGGAAACCGAGCAGAAACAGGTTGGTGCCATCAAAGGTGACAAGAAAGAACATAAGAGATGCAGTCAGGGCCTGTGGTCACACTTAGGCTCCGACACCAACAGATACCCTCCCCACTAATACATATCTCTACTGGGCAGTATTTTCACATTGTGTATTGATTAGAACAACTTTAGCGGTGGTTCTTGCCTAACTTCTTGGGGATCTGATGAAAGCTACAAATCGACATGTGCACAAACACAAAGTTTTTCACATAATTTCACAGTGTTTGTTATCTGCCCACCTGTTGCCTGAAGCCAAGGACTCAGAACCGTGAATTAGCGTGTCCTGTCACTGCACAGTACATGGCCACCGTAGCGGGGCACAGTCACTGATGGCATTAGAAGGGGAAAGGCAACACCCCATCCTGGAAGTTTATTACTTTATCTTACAATCATCAGTTGACTAGGTAGCATTCTGCACGTTGGGATTTTCTCTGTGACGGAGTGGGTGGCAGTGCCCTGGGGTGGGAAGTGGTGAAGAACGTTTCTCAGAAGTGGAACTCTGTGCCATTCACACAAATCTGATTTCGCTTTACTTGGGTTCCCCCCACGAGAGAGCACCAACTATGGCCAGGTCTGGCCCACTGCCTGTTTAGTAAACGGAGTTTTACCAGCCATACTGTTCATTCACATACTGTCTCTGGCTGCTTCTGCACTTGAATAGCAGAGTTGAGTAGTTGCGTCAGAGATTGTGTAAGCCTATCATGCCTAAAATTTTTACTCTCTGGTGCTCGACAACCCGTGTCCTAAGCTATCTGTTCTTACCCAGTTTTCTTTGAGATAGGTGTTGTTTATTTACATAGATGAAAGTAGAGATGTCTATAGATTCTGGAAAACGAACTGATGTGGACGGACCAGGCTTATGTACACTCACATGTATCAGTGGTTTAATCAATGGTAGCTATCTCTTTGAAAACAAGGCAAGAGAGCTCTCCAGATAACCCCCTTTAGAAATACAGTAGAGCAGTTCTTGATTATTTGTAGCCTTATCTCTTTGTGAAACGGCTTAATTTTCATGCTAGGCTGGGTTCTCCGGTGCCCTCTCAGAGTATACTTGGTCAACACAAACTATATTATTTAGTGTCACACTACATAACACAGAATCAGGAAAGCAAAACCACCTCAGTAATCACACATAATGAATTTCATCAACATAACTTCTAAATTCAATTGTGTGTCTCTTGAATTATCCATAGTACCTCTTTTCATTAATGTCACTAAAAACTGCAGAAATAAAAATGGCAGTTGTAGAAACATGTCTTTGATGGATAAAGCAAATGGAAAGAACAAACTAGTATTGATATAAGGCCCCTGACCTCAAGAAATTTAAATTTTAGTACTTTGTCTTTTAGTACTAGCATTATATCAATTTTTACAACTATTCCAGCAGATTTGGATGATTTAAGAAAGAGAACTGAATCTGTACCAATCCAGAGAAGTTGTTATTAATCATTTATTGCTTTCCTGTAAAACAAATATAGTTTTCTAGACTTCACCACCACACTGATATGACATGAGAAGAAATGAAAAAGTTACATTAATGTGTATATTTCCTCTTTTTAAAAGTTTGCTTTTCTGTAAAGCCAAAGAATTTTTTTTATAATATTGAGAGAAGGAGTGTATATCATAATACTGGTAGGACAATGACTTAGAAATTTATTTGGTTTTGTTTAATAAGCTTTTAAATATACAAAAGTAAAATTTGAAAATTGAGAATTTAGTTGAATGATAAACAGCTAAGTTAACTTACTTCTTATTTGAGCTATACATCCAGCCAGAAAAAAAATTGTCTTAAATTTGGTAGTACATATTCAGAGATTCTTTGGCCTAAAACATGGAGGAATAATTTGTGTAGTAAATGTAAATGAATTATCAGAAACCCACTCATAGCTTCCTACTGAATGTAAATGAGATGGTGACAGATGCTGTTAATCTGTGTGAAACAGTTGTGACTGCTGTTTGTGCCTACTTGTAATAGGGGCAGCATATATAGTTTTAAAAGCAGCCAAGTTGCATGTACTTAGTGCTCTCTATGTATTCAGTACAATCAGGGCCATTGATGGCTTGTGACAGTTGAGCCTACTGGGATGATGTATACAGTAAACATCTCTTAATAAGGTACTGCTGCCCAGTTACTGTTGTGAGATTGTGCTCGGTAACACTCACCAGGGCTAGATTTTTCTGTTTTCATTCTACACTTCATAGATTTTCATCTTCCCAGAGTCTTGAAAATTTAACTTCCACATTACTTACCTGGCATAATTATAGGAATTGCTAGGGGATTTGAGAAGGTGTGGGTGGAAGCAATAATAGTCAATGAAGGAAGCCTCATACAAGTCATGTTGATAAGCTCACGATTATAGCAATATATCAAATAGAGAAGCACTGCTACTACATTCGTTGACTTCCTGCT
>NW_006782310.1:1473388-1477621 GCF_000442215.2 Lipotes vexillifer | reverse complement strand
CCTGCTGATTTTTGTGTTTTGTTTTTTGTTTTTTTGGAAATTGTTATTCTTTTGGTCTCCAGTCAGACATGGATTTCAACCCCAATTCCCTCTTCACCCTGTGTGTGAATTTGAGAAATTAAGGAACTTTTCTGAATTTGTTTCCTATGTGGAAGATCCCGGCTTGCCTAGGATAGTCCCAGTTTGTGTCTCTTGTCCCAGTGTAATTATTAATAGTGCCCTCTCTCACTCTGTGAAGTGCCCTGGTTTGGACAATAGATTACATGGACATCCTATTTATAGGTGAAGTGGAGGTAATACCTCCCCCCAGCCTTGTGATATGTGGTGATTCTATGAAATAACATGAAAATGAACAGCATGATTCTTTTGGTGTACAAAAAAATAAAATTTTTGTCACAGTAGATAACCTTGAATTCTAGAATAATGATGAATAGTTTTATTAATATATATCTTATACATACATACATATTATGGGGAATTTGCGACAGATAAATAGGTAGATATCGTATACATACATACATATATTAGTGAAATTGCTGTCTGAGAAATGGAGAGAATATTTTGGTGACCATTAACGGTGCATCAGGAATCAACACTCTGTATTTTGAAAGGAATAATTACTACTGTATTTGTATCATTAGAAATTTCTGCTGCACAGCTCTGTGTATCATTGTTTCAATGTCCCTGTCTGCTATTTGAATTAATTTGAAGGCTGTGGTACCCTTGTGGCAAAGCATGATTTAAAATTTAGAGCAGTTCTTTTGATGAGCAATATGCATTTTACCTCAACACTACATTTCCTGGGATAATACGGTTTTGCAACTGAAATGATAATTTGTGAGAGTAATTTCTTTCGTGCTACTATGATCTTATATTTTTTGCTAGAAAAATGAATCGTTTAAGACCATATGATTTGATTCTGGGATTATTAAATACGCTAATTTAATATTTGGGGTTTACTGTAGGGATTTTAAACTATTTTTAGAAGGTGGAAATAATTTGTTATGCTATAGTAAGATGATTGTGCATTGGAATCTTACAAAGCAAACTACACATATTTCTACATAGAACTTTGGCAGTTTTAACTAGGAGTCTTTAGCTTCAGCCATTCAGCTTGACTTAGTCATCTTTCATCGGAAGATTTCTGGTTTATATTTAAAAGCAAGAAATTATTCATGAATTCTAAGTTATACCATATGCAGTAATTTTGACAAGACTATTTATACTATTCCTTTCCTTTCCTTCCTTCCTTCAATGTGGATGGTGCTCTGGGGGATTATATGCCTCCATTTGAGGAGCAGATGGCTGTTAAGCATTTCTGATGAGCTGTCTTACACATAGATCATAGGTAGTAAATTTTTTTCTGTTCCTAAAAGATGCTTAGAAAGATCTATAATAGTTCTTTGGCCATTTTGTGTGTGTGATCCTGAATGAAAGCTGTACATCTTTTTTAAAAATTCTATAATTCACCCTTCTTACTACTGAGTGTAGGTTTTTCCACT
Organism: Lipotes vexillifer; assembly: GCF_000442215.2. NCBI lineage: Eukaryota > Metazoa > Chordata > Mammalia > Artiodactyla > Lipotidae > Lipotes > Lipotes vexillifer. The sequence goes on along the minus strand of NW_006782310.1, from coordinate 1,476,119 downwards.
TGCATCCCATTAGTCTGTATAGGTGGTGATGCCCTTCTCCAAAATGAGGAATAAACAGCAGGCTTGGGATGGGTGGTGGAGAGACTAGATGATGAGGTCAGGGGCTGGACGTGCTGAGCTTGACGTGCTGATGGCACATCCAGGTGGAGATGTTACCCAGGCAGTTGCTTGCTCACATCCATGGGCACAGGTGTTCTGGGGTCACATACAGGCGTTAGGTCCAGATTGATGAGTGGGAAGGGAGGCAGAATACGCTTCCAGAAGGAATTATTTCCTGTGCTAAATCTTGAAGGACAGATAGGGATTAGCCAGCTGAAGAGGGCTGCTCTGTTTTCCTTTACCTCTCAAACACTTCTTACCCGATGTGGCCTTCTATTAATCTTTGAAAGTTATACCCTTTTAAATGTTTGTGATATAAGCACATACACATTCAATATAGAATTTTCTGAACCAGTCCATCTAGGAAAAGAGACAAAGAGAGTTTTCCCTTGCCAGTGTGAGGTTAATTCATAAGGGCTGGGATGGAATCTGGCACTGTTGGGTGGTTAAAATTTACAGGGGCAGCTTGGTTCAGCTGCTTTTACTGTTTCCTTTTTGTTTTTAGAAGTATTAACTCTCTTTTCAGTTAATCCCTCATGTGATGACTATACCTTAACCAGGATAGAATGTGAAATTTCTGGTGACTCCTAAATATGTTCTGGGATTGTTGCTGTGTTTTGAGATCTGGCTTGATTATAGGCTTACCTCTTTGAAGCCAGAGAGGGCCTTCTTGTCTTAGCCCAGGCCAAGCAGTTAACACCGTTAGAAACTAAGGCTCACAGAGAAACTGGCATTTAACAAGCCTGGGGACATAAGCAGAGCAGGACTTGAGACCCCTACGTCTGAGCTCCATGCTATTTGCACAGAGTAGGTGACTTTTTAAAACAAACTTACTAACAGCTTTATTGATGAATAATTCGCAGCTCCTAAAATTCACTCTTTTAAAGTGTACAATTCAGCGGTCTTTGGTATAGTCAAGGAGTTGTATAACTATCACCACTATTTTACTGCTACCGAAGGAAACCTCGGACCCAGTAGCACTCACTTCTTACCCCACCCTCTCCCTAGCTGCCAGGAACTACCAGTCTTTCTGTCTGTATGGATTTGGCTGTCCTAGACATTTTGTGTAAATGGAATCATATTGTATGTGGTCCTCTGTGAACAGCTGGCTTCTTTCACATAGCATCGTGTTTTCAAGCTTCATCCATGTTGTACGTATCAACATTTCATTCCTTTTTATGGTTAACTAATAGTCCACTGCATGGATTTATCACATTTTATGTATCCATTCATCAGTTGGTGGCCATTTGGGTTGTTCCTACTTTTGGCTCTTATGAATACTGCTGATAAGAACATTCAAATACAGTCTTTTTTGTGTGGACATTATTTTCATTTCTCTTGGATATATGCCTACAAGTAGAATTGCTGGGTCATATGATAACTATATGTTTAATCAGTGGAGGAACTGCCAGACTCTATTCCAAAATGTCTGCACCATTTTACTTTCCCACTAACAATGTATGAAGGTTCTAATTTCTGCACATCTTTGTCAGTCTTTTTTATTAATAGCCATTCTAGAATGTGAAGCGGTGTCGCATTGTGGTTTTGATTTGCATTTCCCTAGTGACTAATGATGTTGAGTATCTTTTCATGTGCTTTTTGGCCACTTGTGTATCTTCTTTGGAGAGATGACTGTTCAATTCTTTCCCATTTTTAAATTGGGAAATTGTTGTTGAATTACAAGAGTTCCTTATGTATTCTGGATACATGCCCTTTATCAGATATATGTTTTGCAAATATTTTCTCCCATTCTGTGGGCTATCTTTTCACTTTCTTGATGGTGTTTCTGGAAGCATAAATGTTTTAAATTTTGATGATTTCCAGTTTATCTGTTTTTTATTGTCATGTGCTTTTGGTGTTACATATAAGAAACCATTGCTTAATCCAAGGGCACAGATATTTATTCCTATTGTGTTCTTCTAAAAGTTTTATAGTTTTAGCTCTTACATTCGGGTCTACTGAGTTGATCCATTTTTCATTGGTTTTTGTATAGATTACTTTCAAATGATGGCTTTTCTGTGCTTCCCAGCTATTTTATCTTTGAAGTATTTCTGGTGTCTCAATCCACATGAAATTACATGAAAAGTTTTAAGAAAAGTTCTTTTTTTCACTCTTCTGTGTCTTATGTTTGGTCATTTGAGGGAATCTACTTACTGGCATACAGTGATTAATTTCAACTTTTTTTAACCTACTGCTATTGTGAGCTGAAGAATACACATGTTCTCTTTTACAGTAGCAAATACAAGTCAGCGTAGTACTGAAGACTCTTGCTCTGTTAACCTGAACAGTTGGTCTCTGTTCTAGAACAATATCTTCATTTTCTGAGAACATTTGTTTGGGATCTTTCAATGAAAGCATCTCTCTTTCCATCAGCCTCTTATCTGCACAATGAACAAAGCTACTGAGTAGAGGGCAAAAGCTTAAGACATGCAGGTGATTTGGAAACTGCCACATCCCATATGCTGTAAATGCTGAAAATTTACATCTAAATCAAAGTTGAGTTTGTAAACTTCACAGTCTATTCTACTCTTCAAATAATATGCTACAGAGTTTTCTTATAATGTCATTTATTATTTTTATTTTCCATTAAAACAGAATGTTTTTTAGTGCTTTAATATGCTTAGTTCAGCAG
>NW_006782310.1:1460498-1473312 GCF_000442215.2 Lipotes vexillifer | reverse complement strand
TCAGCAGGCAGTGATGCCACTCATTTTGTAAATAGCATGTTTTAAATTTAAGGGTGTCAGTGTCTCTTAAAATGTCCTTTATATTTCAAAGAGCTTCAGCTACCTTCAGATATCACACATTGAATGAAAAGCTGAAATGGAATTTTGGTACTGAATTCACATGACTTCTATTCTTTAGTTATTATTTTGGTATACTTAGCTTTTCAGGTTGTTAAGAAAATCATTTTGTTCTAAATAGCTTAGCTTCATACTTTATGGTGATGACTATAAAAATTTAGTATTACCTGTTAATTACTGTCGTAGTTGTGATACAAAGGGTAACGGGCATTATATTATATAAAGCCATAAAATAGTTTACTTAGCAATATTAAATAGAACAACAGATTTTCAATACTGATTTTTATTTTTAAAAGATAGGTCAATAATGGTTTTCATGTAGCAGTTCAGTAATTTAGTTTAGTAGTTGGCAAGGCTGCTTCTAGCCACTTGAGAGGGGTTTCTTCTGCCAAAAGAAATTACAGTTTGCACCTGCCATGAAAATGGATAGAAGCGGGGTTCAGCCTCACGGGATTGCCTTCCGGGGCTAGTTTGTGAACTGCCCACAGCGCTGTGACAGTGACCTTTCCAAGGAACTCGGTAGGCGGCAGCAGGGACAGGAAGTTTGCTATATTTTGGAATGCAAGCAAAAATATTGGTACATTGTCTCTCCAGATGACTCTCAGAGCACTTTTCTTTCTGTAGGGGTTGGGAGGGTGGGCTGTGTATGGAGAGATTTGCCATGTGGGTTGGCTTGTGTCCAAAGAAGGAACCCTTTCAGATTTGGGTCTGATTACAGAAACGGAGAAATAAAGCTGCAGTGGGGGCTGCTTTCATCTCTGGATATAAGGGAAGGCCTCTGTCTATTGAAACAGTTGCTTGTGTCTGGGTGAGCAGTCACCAAATAGAGAACACGACCACAGAAGTCCGGGTCAAGGTAGCAGCTTTCCTCATCTGCTTCTTCCATTTTTTTTTCGAAGCTGTGTTTTCTTGACTGGTGACTATTAGTAGCAGCCTAACATTTATTGAGTGTTTACTCTGTACCAAGTGGTGTGCTTTTCTTTAGCTGGATTATTTAATCCCCACAGCAGCAGCATAGAGATGAACACTGTTATCTCCATTTTGCAGAGGAGAATGGTGAATCACGGTTGTGCATGGAGTTGGGCTACCAGAGCCCAAACTCTTTTGCGAATTTTGGGGAAAAATTTTTAAAATAGTCTTAGTTACAGTAAATACTGCTTTCTGTATATTTAAATGCATACTATCTGAGATCTTGCTTCTGCACCTCTAGGCTTCCTCAGAGGATCTTTGTCTCTTTCAGAGACACTGTAGGAACTGGGGTCCTAATGTCTCTTAAGTCTTTGATACAGCTTCTGCTAGTTATGATTACTAGCTCTGTATTTCATTGAATCTTACAAAATTATCAATTGTAAAAGGCACTATTATTTTATATATAGTTAAGAAAGAATACAGATGCCAAATAAACTGTAGCAGTACTTTTTATCACCTACAGTTTGATTTTATACTTGTGAAATAAGCTCTTTGAGACTTACTTAGACATAGATTTTCCATTCTTGGGCCATAGAAACAAGAAAATATATGTGAAACAAATTTAGGTATTTCTCAGTCTTCTTTACAGTACAAGTTGAACTCTTCTGCTTTATTTTGCCACTCAGCTGTAGATGTCCATGCTTTTCCTACACAATACGTCCTCTGTGCAATCAGGAGCATTGCTGAGACAGCATTTCTTAGGAATGCTCTATCGTTGTCTCCAGGATCTTCTTCCAAACTACAAGTTCTAATGAGTATGCACAGGAAATGAGGATACAGCAGAACCACCACCTAGCCAGCAGTGATTGTAAGATGGCAGCCCAAGTTTGGAGATGCGTCATAGAATCAAAATATAGTACTGTGATATTAGAGGAAGAAACAGAATCAAAAGCCCAGACTTCCTAACTTCATCACCTTTACTGGGGCTCATCTTTTTATCTCTGGAATGTGCTTGTGCTAATTATGAGTAATGATAACAAGAATACAGACAGTGTGCTATTTCTAGTATTACACGTGGCTGGGTGGTTAATTCACTCTGGACAGTTTAATAGCAAATAGCAACAGTCCTGGGATCTGAAGCTAAAACATCATGATGTGGAGAAGTGCCAGAAGCCGGCTGTAGTCATGTGGAAGCTGTGTGAGCTTAAGCATGTTACTTCTCTGTGCCCCATTTTCTTCATCAAAAAAAAGAAGTTTCCACCTCAGATCCTTTTGCTTTAATGAATTAATTTCTATAGTGCCTTTAAAACATTGTCTTCTCTACCAGTAAGTGCTATTTATGTTAAATAAATTAGTGAATAAACAAATAAATGACTGGTATCATCAGGAAGTATGGAGCAAGGTGGAAGCAGAGGCCAGCTAGCGAGAGAGGAGAAGGGAGCAGATGTGCAGAAGCCAGGAGGCCAGGGGCCTCCTGCCCTCCTGCAGGAACCTAGCACGGAATCCCCTGGGTAGGCCTGGGCGCTGGGCTCGCACCTTTGTTGTTTACTTCGTTGTTTATAGTACTTTCCCTGAGTGTTTTAACCTTGGGTCCAAGAGCAATAGAGGCAGCTGAAAAGGAGGTGTGTGTGTGTGGGTGTGTGTGTGTGTGTGTAAGAGAGAGAGAGAGAGAGAGAGAGAGAGAGAGAGAGAGAGAGAGAGAGAATGGGTGCTAAGATGCTTCACCCAGCATGGCCCTCACTCAACTATCTCAACCTCTGACCAGGAATCGTCTTACCAAAAATAACCCCACCTTTTAAAGTTTTTAAAAAATTATCATTATTAAAGATGGCTTGGTCATTCTGTGACTTTGCAACCAAAGCATTTTAACTGCTTCTTCAATATCTTTTGGTCCAGAAATGACCCAGAATAAGGCCCAACCCACAGGTTGTAAATCTGTTGAGCCCTCTTCAGTTGGAGAGGCTTTATAGGACCGGGGAAGCCATCTGAAGCATCACCTTATCAGAAGTAAATTTACCTAAGCAATCGCGGAGTTTCTCCTTTACAAATTTCCGTTTGGGGTTCTTGATGGGCGGGCCAATTCCGGGCTTATCTGATGTCAGCCTGGGGCAGAACCAAGGCTCTTATTCTCACGTAATTCTCTCTTCTTCCTCCATATTCTTTTGGGGGAAGAACTCAACTTCGCTTCTTTACAACTCCTCAACGTTAAATAACCAAACTTAGCAGCACCGGGTGAAGAAAATGGGCCTTGGAATTCCGCAGCCTGCCTTCCAGTGCCCGTCAAGGCTTCACACCTCTGTTTTGTTCTTTCTCAAATAGGGAGGCTGGTATTTACTCCAGAGAGCTATTGTAAGAACCCTCTGCAATGTTGTAGCTTCAGCTCTTAGTCTTTCAAATAATAGTGCCAGCTCAATAAAGTCAGTAAAACTCGGTCACAATTAGATATCCCACCTTTGTCCAAAGCACGGGTGCGGATGGGGCTAGGGATCAGATGGGGACCTTTTCCAACAATATATACTCCCCACCAAGAGTCCTTACTGCAATGAGCCACTCTTACTCCTTGGGGCAGGGGTAGAAGTCAGAGACGAGGTGCTGCTTCTCTTTCCATCCTCCGACCTGGAAACTCTTGCTTGGGGGACACCGGGCCCCCAAATTATTCACCTTGAGAAGATTTAACGCTTATTTCAATGATAATTCCTTTAAAATCTTTTTTGGCAGACATACATATCTTCCAAACAACCTTGGAAGGTAGTATTGTTACAGTTTTCATCTTACAGATAAGAAAACTGAGATTGAGCAGTTCGGTAATTGCCCAAAGATAAAAAGTAAAAGTTAAGTTCCATTGTAAACTTATAAATCAGCCAAAGTCAGTTCCTGGTTTTCGTGTTTCAGTGTCATTTAACAGGATGAGGCTTTGACAAGCTTTTGTTCTTGACACTTGTTTGTTCCAGGGGCAGGAAAGAATGGGGGGGGGGGTCTGTCTTCTGTTTCTGATCCCCCCTTTCTCAGCACAGTTTGTGAGATTCACAGCTCCCTGAGGAGAAGGGTCAGTTTGGTAAGGGGTTCAGCTGCCTCTAGGGCTGAGGGGCCATGTGGAGGAGTGCTAGCTGTCATCATGGGAGCCAGGCACCCGGCCAAGGTGAGGAAAATGTGAGGGCTTAGTAGGACCTTGTGGAAGGAAGTTCACCGATTGAAGCCATAAATTCACAGGGCTGGTGGCCATCCCAAGGCTGCTAGCTTGCATGTGAACTGAGGGTTAGACCAGAGCAAACAGACTTTCTCTGCCAGATAAAGCGTAAGTGTGTTTATTTTTGTCTCTTATTTAGTTGTGTGTTGTCGGCCTTCTCCCTTCCTTATTTTTTGCTGAGAGTAGAAATGGCAGCTGAAGTTCATTCCTTTCCAAGTCAAAAAGATAGATTTGCAGGGCAGAAATAGAGGCACAGATGTAGATAACAAACGTATGGACACCAAGGGGGGAAAGCGGCGGGGTGATGAATTGGGAGATTGGGGTTGACATGTGTACACTGATGTGGATAAAATGGATGACTAATAAGAACCTACTGTATAAAAAAATAAATAAAATTCAAAAATTCAAAGAAAACCCAATAAAGGTACGGTAAATTTATAAAGGATCCCCCCCAAAAAAAGAAAGAATATAGAAATGGGGAAGGGGAGCATGTTTAGTTGCTCATATTTTTGGTGGGAACAGTAGTTCAATAAATTGTTTTTATTCTAGGCTTTTTAAGAGTGTTGGGTTTTGGCTATTCTGAACTATTGGCTATTAGTTTACCATTGTAAAGAGACCAGTCCAGTTGTTGTTAGATGAAATATGAGGGTCATAAACATTGCATAAAGGTAAGCTCGGTTTGCCTGGTTTAATGATGTGAAGAGCACAGGAAGGGAATAAAAGCAAATTTCCAGGTAAGTTAGACCTGAAACATTCTTTAAAGCATCTGTTTGAATTATCTGTATCGGATTTTTAAGAAGGAAGTAGATACAGCAACTAAAGCATCATTCTTCGTCCCATTTTCTGGTGTTTGAAAGCACCCTAGTTTCCACCTGTCTGTATCTGGAGGTAGAGTGGCCTTGACTCAGGGCCATTCAGCTTGGTACCCTGTTTCAAGGTGTAATCATCATCCTTGATATTCATCATCCCCGGTGCTCACTTTCTTCTTTACCTCTGAATACTCTAGATAAATACATGTCCTCTTCTTATTGTAATAGTTATTTTTCTTACTTGTGAATCTCTACATTTAAATCATTGAAAGTTTTACACACATTCATCTAAATGAGCAGTAGAGCAGAGCTACAGTGATTGCAGGAGTGTGAAGCTGCAATGGCTGTATGTTCTGTGTTGTTCTGTGTAACTTCCTTGACCTTCAGAGGCACTCCAGAGAACAGTTCCAGTAGGGGCTGGTTCTGTGCTGCAGCTCTTACATCCCTTCCCATCCCCCCAGCCCCGAAGTTCTCGTGTGGAGAACACTGATCTAAAACCTCTTCCACCAGTATTTTCCTTTATCATTTGATGACTTAATTAGTTCTGCCTTCTTTATTCTCTTATCATACTCACTCCCTTTGGTGCCTCTCACTGTTGTTCTTGCCCTTTATCTAAGGAGAATGACTCAGTTTTTGTTAGAGGCAGTAAATACAGAGAAAGAGACATTGAAATTAATCAGACCTGAGATTGAAACTCAGTTCTACTGCCTTAACTAGCTGTGAGACCTCACTGACATGTTTTTACTTGTAAAACAGGGCTAGCAATACCTCCCTCGCAAGGCAATAAGAAAGATTAACGAAGATCATACACGAAAGCACCTAAAACCGTGCCTGGCACACTCTAGGAATTCAAACCTGAGTACTCCTCACGCTGTCCTTCACCCTTTTCCAGGTTCCATTGTGAAATTAGGCATAATACCTCTAAAGTAATTTCATGAAATTTTACATCTACAGCAGCATCTTTCTCCTTTTTACATAGACTGCTTTTTCTCATATAACATTTTTAAACAACCAGATTTTTATTTTATTATTTTTGTTTAATTACTGCCATTATAACTACATTGATTTCTCCTGTTATGAAAAGACTCTCATTATTGGTTACATAGACTTTGTGGGATATTCTGCAAACCTATCCACCATGTATAATGTTTCTACAGACGAAAACGACCTAGTTTTCAGACAGCCAATTTAATAATGTTAGAAAACTTTTGCTTTGTTTTTTAACTTGGTATTTTGAAAGAATTTTAGACTTACAAGAGTTACAAAAATAGTACAGTGAGTTCCCGTATATCCTTAACCCATCTTCCCCTAATAACCGTAATATCAAAGTTATTGTTGGTTCAATACTATTAATTAAAACAATAGACTGTATTTGGATTTCACCAGTTTTTTGGCTGTTGTCCTTTTTTATCCAAGATTTAATCCAGGATCCCACATTACATTCAGTTTTCCACCTCCTTAGGCTTCTCTGATTTGTCACAGTTCCTTGGTGTCTCTCCTTGTCTCTCATGATCTTGACACTTTTAAAAAGTATTGGTCATTTATTGTGACTCAATTTGAGTTTGTCTGATGTCTTCTCTTGATTAGATTGAGGTAATTTGTTACCGCCAAGGATACTGCAGATGTGATGTCCACATAGCTTTTTACAGGTCTAACATTAGTCACTTGGATGAGTTGGTCTCTGCCAGGTTCTCCAGTGTAAAGTTCCTGTTGATCCCTTTGTAACTGACTAATATTGGGGGGAGACACTTTGAGACCATGCATATATATATATGTTTCTGCTTAACTTTTGCCCACTCATTTTAGCATTCATCGGTGGATCTTGCCTGCAGCAATGTTACAGTGGTATTCTAATGGTGATTTTCTTGTTCATTCATCCCATCTACATTTATGAATTGGAATTCTTCTGTAAGGAAGATTTGTCTTCTCATATTTTTTTATTATCATTCATTTATATCAGCATGGACTCATGGATATTTATTTTATCCTTTGGGTTATAATTTAATATTATCACTGTTTACTTTGTTGATCAAATTGTTCCAGCTTTGGCTGTAAGGAGTTCTCATGGCGGTTTCTGTGTTCTTCTGTGTACCTTCATCTTTTTTTTAAAAGCACTTTTTTACTTTCTGACCCCACAAGATGTTCCAGGCTTATTTTCTATTTACCCTACCTCAGCCCTCACTTCTCCAAGGAGCCCTGATTCCTTTTAATAAAGGTATGTTTATTGCTACAGTGTGTCACTGCTTCTAGGCCTCTCCCCAGACAAAGTTAGGAAATATATGTATGTAAACTAACAAATGTCTACACATACGTATCTCTGTATTTTCATATCCATCTATCTGTATATGAACTGAGGGGGTTCATACTGTATAATCTCTGTTTCATATCTAGCACAAGGTTCATTTTAACTTTTCTCTTTTGCTTATTTGTAACTTCTTTTTCCAGCAGTGAGAAGCTGGCTTTCAGTATCAAAAATCAATTGATGGTATCCATGTGGATAAATTTTTGGATTTTCTGTTCTGTTCCATTGAACTTTGTGTCTATCCATTTGCCCATGCCACACAGTCTTGATTATAGTAAGTCTTAAAATCAGCTAGTGTGAGTCCTCTAACTTTCTTTCTCTTATTCAAATTGTATTGACTGTTCTAGTTCCTTTGCCTTTCCCTATGAGTATTAGAATCAGCTTGTCTATATTTACCAGTAAAACTCCTGCCAGGATTTTGATTGTAATTGTGTTAAATCTATAAATCATTTTGGGGAGAATTGATATAATGAGTCTTCAGATCCATGAACATGCTATGTCTCTCCATTTATTTACATCTTCTTTTGATTTCTTTCAAAGGTTTTATAGTATTCCCTGTATAGAAACATACCTGTACATGTTTGGTTAGATTTATACATAAGTATTTCTTTCTTTTTTAAACAAATATTGTAAATGGTATTATATTGGAAACAGACGAGTGGATATCCTTACCTTGTTCTCGATCTTAGGGGGAAAACTTTCATTCTTTTACCATGATGTGTGATGTTAGCTTTGGATTTTTTTTTTTTTGGTAATGTCCTTATCAGATTAGAAAGTTTCTGTTCCCTTCCTACTTGCTCAAAGTTTTTATCATAAGTGGGTGTTGTATTTTGTGAAATGCTTTTTCTATATCAATTGAAATGATCATGTGTGGGTTGTGTTTTTAGCCTGTTAATTTGGTGAATTAGTTGGCTTGAAACATATCTCACCATGAATTCTCAGGGTAAACTCCAGTTGAAAGTGGTATGTTACTATTAATGTTAATATTTTGTTGAGGCTCACGAGGGATATTGGTGTCATTTTCTTTTCTTGTGCTGTCTTTGTCTGGTTCCACTCTCACGGTAATTCTGACCCCAGGGGTGAGTTTTGGAAGTATTCCCTTTTCTTTTATTTTCTAGAAGCAGTGTAGAATTGGTGTTATTTTTTCTTTAAATGTTTGGTAGAATTTGCCAATGATCTGGGCTTTGGGATTTCTTTTTTGAGAAGGTTTTATAAGTACAAATTTCATTTCCTTAATAGAAGACTGATCAGGTTATGTATTTTTTCCTTCAGTGAGTTTTGATAGTTTGGGTTTTCAAGAAATTACTCCATTTCATCTAAATTGTTGAATTTATGTGTGTAGAGTTGTTCTTATGTGCTTACTTTGTTTTTCCTTTCCATGCCTGCTGGGTCTTATTGATAGCCAGATGTTGATAATTTTTTCTGATGTTGATAATTTTTCTGTCTCTTTTGTTCTTTGTCAGCCTGGCTAGAGATTTAATCTGCTTTACTGATTTTTTTCAAAGAGTTAAGCTTTAGCTTTGATTGATTTTTTTCTCTATTTTTTTCTGTTTTTAATTTCATTGATTTCTGCTTTCATTTCCTTCTTCTTCTTAACATTTCTTTGATTTCTGCTCTGTTCCTTCTGATTGCTTTGGGTTTATCTCTCTCTGCTTTTTCTAGTTTCTTAAGGTTGGAGCTTAGATTGTTGATTTCAGACCTTTCTACTTTTATAGTACAAGCATTTCATGTTATAAGTATCCTTCTAATTGCTGCTTTATTAGCATCCCACGTACATTGAAAATCCCAAAAGACATTGTTTTAATTTTTGCTTTTAACCACCATACAAATTTTATAGAAATTAAGAGAAGAATAGCATATTCCCTTTTCCCAGATATTTACCATTTCTGTTGCTTTTCTTTATTCCTGATGTTTCTTTCTGGTACCATTTCTCTGTTTGAAGAAATGTCTTTAGCATTTTTTTTTTCTAAGAGGAAATCTGGCAAACAAATTTTCTCTTAGTTTTTCTTCATCTCAGAGTGCCTTTATTTCACATTCATTTGTTAAGGGTATTTTCACTGGATGACAATTCTTTTCTTCCAGGACTTGGAAAATGTTCTACTTCTTTCTGGCCTCCATGATTTCTGACAAAAAGTCAGCAGTCATTTCATTGTTTTCCTAGGCGTGGGTCACTATAACATTCTGCTTTCAGGATTTTTATCTTTGTCTTCAGTGTTCAGCAGTTTGACAGTATGTGTCAGGGCCTGGAATCCTTTGAGCTTATTCAGTGTGGTGTATGCTGAGACTTCTGAATCTGTAAGTTTATATCTACCAGGTTTCAAAGCTTTCAGTCATTATTTTTTCAGACATTTTTTTCAGCACATGTTCTTTCTCTTCTCCTTCTGGGACTCTGATGACATGAATATTAGACTTTTTGATATATTCTCATGGGATCCTGAGGACCTGTTCAGGTTTTTTTTTGTTTTTTGCTTTTTGTTTTTTTTTCTTTCTGTTGGATAATTTCTATTGATTTATCTACAGATTTACTGACGTTTTCCTCTATTATCTGCATTCTATTATGGAATCCATCAGTTAATATTTTAGGTACTGTATTTTTCAGTTCTAATGTTTCCATTTGCTCCTTTATATTTTCTTGTTTTAGGGAGAGACTTTTTATCTATTTGTTTCATGAGTGTTCACTGTTACTTCTTAAACCATAGTTTTAACAGCTGCTTTAAAGTCTTTGTCTCATAATTTCAGTATTTGTATTGGTGTCTGTCTTTTCCAAGTTAATGTTTTCCTGGTCATTTGTATGCCACATAATTTTGGTTTTTAAGCGGGACATGTTGAATGTCCTTTTATGAAATTCAGGGTCTTGAGGTCTTGTTTAAATTTTAAGCAGAAAATTGATTTGGGTTCTGCTTTGCATTAGCAGACATTCAACAGGTTAGGTTCAGGTTACAAGTTTCCACCTGCCTTTTCAGGCTGCGGTTCCACTGGCAGTTCAGTTTTCACAACCTTTGCAGTGCTAATTGGATCTGACTTCCTTGTGCCCCACCCTGTAGCCAGGCTGGGTCTGAGCATTGGTGTATGCTGCAGTTAGTGCTCAAGGCGTTTGGTAGGCTGTTGAAAGTCAGAGCCATGCACAGCTCAGAGGTGAGCCCAGGAGTGCTGTACAACTTTGCAAAATTTATCTCTTGAGCTTCCTTCTCTTTGTGATCCTGCTGGCATTTTCTGGCTTCTTGGGAGCCCACTTCCCAGTCCTCTAGCCAAGAAGTCAAAGCTCTAGTTTTTCCTCTACGCTGCGCTACCTGCAATTGCATTTGTGTCCAGGGGGATGCTGCAAAAGGCCAGGGAAATAAAAAAGCAACAGTGATTTGCCCATCCTCTTGGGACCACCACTTCTCTGGTCAGAGAGGGTTCCTCTCCTGAGAGTTTTAGGGTCCTGCCGAGCTCCTCTCTGCCCATAAACAAATTTAGCAATAGTGTACAGTATTTGTGTACAGGTCTTTTATTCTTTAACATGACAATAGCAAGTTAAAAACATGGTTTTCGAAGCTAATAGGGTCAGCTTCATCCATCCCCTTCAGTGTATTTATGTGTGCCATTCATTTGTAATATAGTCAGATTCATTTGGTAAGAATGTTTTAAAGGTTAGGTTTCACATTTTTAAGGTACTCTGAGACACCAGCACACCCTAACATGACTGTCTTTGGTCTGTTTTCTGGGTCTGAACGCGTGCAGAGTTGTGCTTCAGTGTCAATTGTTTCTTCCAGTCACCAGCCTCCTCTCACTTTGATTTCACTCAGCAATGCTATTGTCCATTCTCATGGCAGTGCTATAGTACAGACTGATTTACAGTATTCTAGGACTTGATTGGTGATTATGCCATGACAGTTACCCTGTAATGCGTTCGCTAACAGAAAAGGATAAGGCTTCTTTTTTAAAAAATATTTATTTATTTATTTGGCTGTTCCCAGGTCTTAGTTGCAGCATGCAGGATCTTTAGTTGCGACATGCGGGATCCAGTTACCTGACCAGGGATCAAACCCGGGCCCCCGGCACTGGGAGTGCAGAGTCTTAACCACTGGACCACCACGGAAGTCCCAGACAAGGCTTCTTAAAACTTCCAGTGACATCCCTTGTGTTTCAGAATTCAAATGAAGATATAATGCTGTGACATTGCTGTTGGAAACAAAATTGTTACTGTATCAGGACTGGATATAGTAACGTTTTACTGGATTTCTTGTTAGTGGATTGTCTATGACAAACCATGATTTCTGGTCTTTTTTTGAACGTCTTCACCAATCTTTGTAGTACAGAAAGTGGCCAAGTATTTAGCTGTTTTTTTTGCTTTTTTACATGTATACTCTAGGTCAATAGCAATAAAGATTAAAGAATGTCATTCCTCCCCTGCACCAGGAAGGGGTGAGCTAGAAAGGCTCTCTGTTTAGAATTAAAGTTCACCTCTAGTTGGATCAGTGCTTTTCATTAAAGAAGTAAAGTGTTCTTTATCCACATAGATTAAAATGTTGTCAAGGACCCAGGCCGGAAACACAGCCGGCGAACTGAAGTGCTCTCTGGCTTCTCTCAGCTTGAAATCACTTTTAGAATTCGACAGTACTGTGTTGTGAGACTCCTGGCAGCACCTGAATTCAGAATAGCATGCAGCCTCTCCTTCTGAGGTGACCATGGCTTCCTTTGCAGAAGGGCTTTGTCTTGTTATAAAGGTTCAGGCTTGGTTATTGAGTGCCAAGGACAGTGATTCTGGGAGGTGGACATCATCATCCAGAGTGCTGAGGTTGTCTTGTGAACTACATATATTTGATTCTTAGGAGAGGAATAATCCTAAGTGGCAGATCATTGGTGTTAACGTCACTAAAATGATTTAGAATATTAGTGGTGGGGGGGGAGGGGAGGAAGAATATCAGGGGGAAGATTTAAGAGGAGTGGATTTCTAATAGCTAGTGTAGAATGATATATAGTTTGAATTAACTTGTTACTGAGATACAAAAAGCCTAACAGTGCATACAAATGTGAACTGGTGCATTTCCCTTTATTCTTTGATGGAGATAATAAGCCATAATATGGGCAATAGATTCGAGATCTCCAAAATTGACCTTGTCCTTTTTATCCCCCAGTAGTAAAGAGAAGTAAGTGATCACCACAGTCTTCATTTTTAGAGAGTTATCTTTTCAGGGAAAGGGGGAGTACCCAGAGAAACATAAAATTCATTCCATAAATGCTTTTGAAAACGTAAACTTTTGCTAGGGCTTTGCAAATGATAAAAACAAACTCAAGCTGCTTAATCAGAAAAGAATACTGGAGTATCATGAAATCCAAGGGCAAGAATGAAGCAAAGGATGAAACAAGGAACTGAAAAGATGGAAAATGATCTCATTGGCTCATCTTGGGTTCATGTGTCCTCGCTTGAGCCAATCAACTGTATCTGGGCAGTCGGGCATGTAGTCCAAATGTTCTATCTGGGGTTCCTTCTCTGTGGGGAAAGAG
>NW_006782310.1:1415998-1460467 GCF_000442215.2 Lipotes vexillifer | reverse complement strand
GAAAGAGTGACATTTATTGGTGAAGGGTTAAACTAGACGGAACCCTCCGAAGTGATCTATTACAATACCATGTTTAAACTTGCCGGCCTATTATAATTAAAACCTCTAATGGTGTGTGGCCTTTAGGAAGGTTATACAGTTTATCAAACTTGCAAATATAATAAGCTTTTCAACCATTTTCCTTCACATGCTGTCATACTGTTCTAACAGTTTTCTTCCAGGTGGCTGCTCTGTATCTCAAAGATCACTGCATTGCTAATTATATATATTTTTAAAAAATATAATGCCTTTCCTCTTACATAATCCACTACCATTTTTAGAACTCTCTATAATGTACTTTTCCTCCATGTATAGTCATATCTCTCACACAATTTTTCTTAAATTGCCCTGGACCCCTTTTTTTCTCCATACTATTGTATGTTACCACTTTTTTGAGACCTAAGAAATTTAACTTTCAGATTTAGAAAATATAGCTTTAATATATTAGTAAATGATGTGGCATTTTTGAAAGGTCACATTTTTTTTATGGTTGGAAGGAAAATAGGAAATATTTGTGAGTCATTTTAGCTGTCTCAGTGAGTTTAATGCCAGTTTTTCTCTCTAAGGTTAGATGCTTAATTTCAACACAAAGTATCACTTTTCTCCATATGCCTGACTTTAATTTTTGTGACATGGCAGAGTAGACTGATACAGTCCTTTGGAGTAGAAGTTTGCATGTGTGGTAGTGGGTGGTAAGCATGTTGCTTCTACCAGCTTTGCTGTTCATGCCTCTTATGGTATTGGTGTTACAACCAGACCACAACTACCTTATATATCACCGTGGTCAAGCACTATCGGTTCTCTCTCCAGCTCTGTCATTTATTAACAGAGTGATCTTGGGCTAATTATTTTACCTCTTGGAACTGTTGTTTTTCTCATCCATAAATTTGGAGAAAAGAGTTTTTAGAGCTATTGACTTTCAAAAACAATACTTAACACTGTTCCTGGAAATTCATCACTGCTAACTAAATGGTAGTTACTATTAATTTTTAGTAGATGACGTGTGTTTCTTGTAAAATGCAACTTCACTAGTTAAATTGATATCCATTTTGTTGCTTTGCAGTGGTATGTGGCTTTCCTAAACTTGGAGCTCCCAGAAGCCATCATTGGAAGTTGGGGCAATGAGGGAAATACAGACATAGGAGTGAACTGATAAAATAATTGGCAAACGCTATTCAGGGAATGTTAAACTGATTGAGTTGATTACTTTGTGAAAGCTCAAAGTAGAATTAAAAAGAATTTCTGTAGAATAAAGTAGTAACACATTTGAAGACTGAAACTCACACGACGTAGAAAATAGAAAATGGAAAGAACAAACCTGTGTACAATAAAGTGAAATATACATTGAAGCAAGAATTGCTGTCGTGTGTATTTTACCTTACATCCTGAAATGCACATTTTAATAAGTAAAAAAATATAATTTTTAAGAACAGTAAAACAATCCTGCTTTTGCCTGCTGTCAGCCAGGCCATTAGCAGAACATTTTATTTTCTTTTGGGCTCTAGAACTAAAGAAAGAAAACTGGACAAGATCCAGAGAAGAGTGATAGCAGGAACCAAAGGACTATTAAAAAAATAAGGCCCATGAGGAAAGGATGAAGGAGTTCTGAATCTTTCATTTGAAGAGAAGTTCAAGAGGCCACTTAATAAGTCTTCGCATATGTGAAGGGTTGTCATGAGAAGGATACTGAGTAGTTGTTTCCTTTCTCACTAAGAACTGAAGAAAGGGGAATGGTGCCAAAGAGACGTGGGTTAGATAAAAAGAAATACTCCTTGCAGAGAGAGCAAGCCATGAAATCTGGAGTCAGATTAGCTGGTCCACGTATCTTTGACTGGACTAGACAGCCTTGGTCCTTGACCGTTTGGCTGTATTCTTTTGAGGTTGGCTACACGCCTTCACTGAACACCTATGGACTTAAATCTTGGCCACAGAGGTGGCACTTAAAAATCTTGTACCATCTTGAATTTCTTGACTTTTTCATGCCTGTTTCTCTTCTTTATCTGCTCCAAATTACAAGGTGGTACAGAGCACAGAATGCATTCTTGCAGCCACTGAAAGAGACTCTTAGACCTGAATAATTAGTAGACTCGTGAGGCAGGTGTCCCCTCCACAATGTTTGTCATATATACTTGGAATCACTGTTTACCTCAAACAGTATTAAATTACATTTAAAAATAGAAACTCTTTTCCTAGGAAGATCTTCACGGTTGTTAATGGGAAAAGTCTCCAAATAAGATTTTATACCACGATGACAGTTTAGCCAGTTGGTTAAATAACTGTGTTTCCTATCACTAAATATGGAAAAGCTTTTTTTTTTTTTTAAGTGAGAGCTGCTGAGTTAATAGTGTTTAAAAGTGAAATGTATACAAAATCCTAAGCACATTTATAGTGGACTGTGTAAGTGAGTGGTAACTAACTGATGTATGCCAGCCCACTGGGGTGAAAATAGTGGAAGGGAGGAGCTGGGGGATGATTTGGTTGACATTTACTCAATCACACAAACACTTATTTGGGACTGGTACAGAATTTTAAGTGCCTTTTTGGGGACTTACTGTTGTGATCTTTCTTTAGAACAGTCCTGATATACCCTTCAGAAGGCTGGCCTGGGAGGACGTTGTCTGTGCCAAATTACAACACAGAACAAGGGGCTGTTCTCTTTCATTTGCTGAGAATAGTGCTTAATAAGTACTATTTGACAACATGCTGAATTAAGAGAATGTTATAAGGATGTTTCACGAAGGAAAGTGGGTAAAACATCTGATGTTTACAAGTTCTATTTATATGTAAGTTGACAGCAGGATAAAGCCATGCTTAAAGCTTTATTTTAAAAATTTTATTCATTTGTTTGAATATATATGCTGAGAGAAAATGCTTTTATCTGGTTCCAGATATACTTTATATCTCTGTATAGTTAATGCCAATTTTTTTCCACATTGGTTTGAAATGTATCAGGCCCTGGTAAACTGCTTTATGTTAACCAAATTCATGCAATACTGATTTGTAGCCTGGGATACATCCCTGATTATTTCCTGTTTCTTTTGACCTTGACTTTGATCCCATTCTGGTATCTTAGTTTATAATCATAAGTAAAGGGAGAAAGAACTCAAAAATTTTAATAATATTTCTATGTATATTTCAGTGTCATAAGCTAACTATCTCAAGTTTAATGTTATCATAGATTGTAACATGAAAGCACTACTGTGGGACATTCAAATGTAGTTCCACTTATTAATACACATCTATAATCTATAGGCAGGTATAACCTATGAAATAATTAACTTGTGTGTTGAAGTATAAAATAGTATAGTGATTTGTGACTTCTTTTCTAGCTAGGTTTCTCACTTAAATATGCTTTAAAAATGGGTTTAGATGACCCCCAGTGCCCCTTGCAACTTGAAGATTCTGTGCCTCCCTGATACTGAGCTTGTGTGAGGCCTGTAGCCTGTCTGAATATATGGGTAAGTAGCAATCTGTGTTATACAGTTGTAGGCTGATGATATACTCGTGACCTTATTTTAAAGAGAGATTTGTATTTTGTCACTGCAGTAGAGCCTAAGGAAAACCTGAATTTTTGTGTATTCAAGTAATACCTCCCTTCCTTTTCTTTTCCTTACTTAGGATCTAGTGCAATTCTAATGAGCACAACAAGTGCTGGAGTAAAAAAGAAAGAGAGAGAAAGATATAAGGATAAACAGAACAATTAACTAGTTTTAAATGCTTAAAAAAAATACAGTGTATAGGGAGGGTGGGAGGGAGATGCAAGAGGGAGGGGATATGGGGATATATGTATAGATATAGCTGATTCACTTTGTTATACAGCAGAAGCTAACACAACATTATTAAGCAATTATACTCCATTAAAGATGTTTAAAAAAAAATAAAAGGATACTCTTTTAAACCCCCCCCCAAAATACAATGTAAACTAATACCTTACCTTATATTTTATTTTATTAATACCTGGCAATTGTGTGGCATTTGTGATTCACAGAATGCACTCATCAACGTCCGCATTTAATCCTCACAGACAATTTATGAAAGAGGCGCTGTTCTTTGCATTTCAACTAGAAAACTGCTTCCGAGATTATTGTGATTTAACTGGGATCACACAGCTAGTATTGGGTCAGGATTCAAACTTTGCACTCAGACTTCAGAACCAGCTGTCTGTCTTTTCTGTTCTTCACAATATTCATCTGGGCTGAGTTTACTCTGAAACTATATTGAGATATACAGTTTAGGTGAACTGCATATGTGCTCGTGTGAAATCTGGGTAAATCATTTATAGAACAGGCCTTTTAGTTTTCCTTTTCATCTGGCTTAATGAGATTGCATGGTTTAAGACTAAGAAACAGGAAGTCTTCAGTTGCCACTAACTGACTGGGAGCCTTGTGTCCATTTCTTCAAATATAAAATGAAGGCAGGTGGCGTTTAGGTTCTCCAAGCTTCCCTCTAGCTCTGAAATTCTGTGATTCCAAATTTATATATTAAAATTTAATTTTTAAATTAATTTAATAATTAAATTTAAAATTCTGCTCCATTCAGAATTAAAAAAAAAAAAGTTGCCTCATATGATGAGCCCACCTTTTTTACATTAACTTTCTCCTAACAATCTATGCCAGGGATTGATAGGCTTTGTTTGAGTTTTAGATAATATGGTAGCAAAATCCCAGATTCTATCCTATAAGAAATAGTTATCACATGGTGAGACTCTCATTCTGAATTTAAAGAGTGAAAAATGACTGCAGAACGCCAATTATACAGGAGTTTATTCCCCAAATGTAAATTGAGACTTAGTATTAAGTACTTGGGCTGCCAAGAGCTTGAGCTCCCCGCCTAGCACGGAAAGCCAGGCCCACAAACATGAAATGTCATTACAGCTAGGAGGCCCCTGGAAAGGATGCATACAGAGTGCCAGGAGAGTAAGAGAAGGAAACAGTTCCATCCGTGGGATGGAAAATGGAAGGGATGCACCAGTGAGGACTTCACCAAGAATGGGGTTGTACCAGATGGAGAAAGGATAGTAGACCATCCTAGGCCGAAGGAAGCATGTAAGAGAAGCAGATCCCTTAAGGAAACTGCTTCAGGGAACCCCAGCTAGTTCTGTTTGTATCACATGCTGGAGGATGACTTGCTGGGAAGGTAAGCTGCACCTAGCATGGGAAAGTCTTGTATGGACTTGAGACTATCCTAGGCATTAAGGAGACATTCGAATAAAGTAAGGAAGAACTGATGTCTTGCAAAGATGACAGAGAAGGCAGTGTTAGACTCTGAAATTTCTAGCTTGAACAACTGTGGGGGAAGGGCATTCTAGGCAACAGGATGAGCGTGAGAAAAGCCCACGGACACCCGAGATAGATAGCACACAGGGCTGTGCTAGTCTCCATCTATGGGCCCTTCCTTGGCCGTCTCATGCCTCAGACCTTCCCAGTGTGATTGCTGTAGCCAGGTCAGGAAGGGTTCCATGCCGTACTCCATGGATTTTGGACTTTTTTCTCTTAACAGCGAAGAGCCATTGAAGATTTCTAAGCAAAGTAATAATGAAAGTAGATTTGCATTTGAAAGACTCTAATTGCAGCAAAATGGAAGCTAGGTTAGAGGGGTGCCACAATCTATACGGAAACACCCTTACAATATTCCTGCTTAGCTGTTGGGAGCCTGCATTACGTGAGAGCAGCGGGATGTGTAGAAAGGGACGGAGCCCAGAGACTGAGTTAGAATAATGACAGCAATAATATTAGCTGAGATTTATTGAGGTCTCACCTTGTACCAGGTGTCTGGGGTAAATGCTTTATATTCACTAATCATGTAATCCTTACAACAGCCCTATGAAGTAGACACTATTATTCTTATCATCATCATCTACATTTTCCAGATGAGAAGACTGAAGTACAGAGACATTAAATAACTTGCAGAGTTACACAGCCAGCAAGTGGCAGTTTGGGGATGTGAACTGAAGCAAGCTGTTTCTAGAGTCCACACCCGTAATGACTGCATTCTGTTGCCTCTGGATCAATAGGCATCCATGCGATTTGGTGAGGAGTTGGATGTAGGTGATGAGGGAAGAGGTACCATTGGCAGTGACTGCTTGGTTGACTGGGAGGGTAGAGCTACCCCACACAGAGATGGGGAGAGCCAGGGCTCTTGGAGGAAAGATCATCATTCTGAGATATATCAAGTTTTCAGGTTCTCATGGAGCGTTCAGCTGGTCATATCCAGATGGTAATTGGATATATAGACCTGGAGCTCAGGATTGGCCTGTGCCTGACAGTTGCTTGTAATTCTAAGTGCAGGGCAAAGTAATGAATTGGCAAAGCTAAATATAGCTCAAACTATATTCATAATCGCCCTTTATCTGAAGGACTCTGGGTAGAACTTTTTGCCCTTGCTGTATCTCCTCAGAAATATTTATAAATATTTCTCTACATAGGTCCATGCAGGTCCATGCAGTGGAAATGCTGGGGAGGGAACTCCATCGTCAGCGTAAGTGGGACTAATCTGGGGATTCTCTGTAGTGAAGACAGCTCCAAGGCAGAAAGCATGTATTGAACCTGTGTATTGAACCAATGCAGTTAAATGCTGTGTAGCTCTCTTGCATCCAGCTTTGGATTCCATTCTTTACAATCTAAATGGAAAGTACCCTTTACAAACCTCCGAAAAGGTGTGTGGTTTCTTGGTGGTCCTTGAAACAGATGAGTGAGGTGGTTGTTTAATCCCAGCCAGGGTGGCAATTCAGGGTCAGCATCATGAAATCCAAAAAGCAGAGGAGTCGTTTGGAGCCAGTGCCCAGCAGTAGTCAGATGCATTCAAGGAGGTACAGATGAATGGAGTTCAAGTGGTAGGCACGTTTCTCTCCATGTCAGTGGGCTGCACTTGCTTTCCAGAAAAAAATGTTTTTTCCTCTCTATTCTAGGGTTTAAAAGTACAATCAAAGGAACTTAGCAAAGAAACCTTGGGACCTAAGCATCATATATAGCGTATAATTTTGAAACTACTTAAAAGTTCTGATTATTATATCCAATTAATTTTAAAAAGCCAAGTGAAATTGTTGGAAATTATTTTAAGCTTTATTTTTAAATACAGACTAATAAGTTTTAGCTGCTTTCATTTCTCAATTAAATTTATCTGATCGTTAGATTCTGTTTGTCTCCAGAATCTTAAGTGAACTGTGTTCTTTTGGCCTACTTGAGATGTTAAACATAAGCAGAGCTGCACTCTTACTTGACTGTTCCACTCAGCTTGGGCAAGGTAACAGCAGTTTCATATCCTAATATCTCAAAGTATAAATTGATTGTGATTACTTTTACCCATAAAGCCTCTTTGGAAGAGACATAAAGTTTACCCGTAATACTCTTGACTTAAATTCTATATCTGCTGTGTGCTGGAATGACCAGCTTTCTTCCTGTATCACTCTCTCTGTGGGAGGCAGAATTCTAAGGTGACCCCTTTGGTGGCCGTCCCCTGGTGTTATACCAGATTATGTTATGTTATATGGCAAAGGGAATTTTGCAGATGTAATTTAAGGTCCCTAATCAGTTGACTTTGAAATAGAGAGATCATCCTTAGTGGGCCCAACCTAATCAGGCAAGCCCTTCAAAATAGATAGTTTTCTCTGGCTGGTTACAGAAGAGGAGGTCAGAGATACTCAAAGCATGAGAGGGATTCAACATAAGGCAGGTTCTTGTCCCTAAGGTAGAGAGGGGGCCACAGGGCAAGGACTTGAGAGCAGCCTTTAAGAGTCCAGAGTAAGTAGTCCTCCAGCAAGAAGAAAACAACTGCAACTGAATTCTTCCAACAAAAAGAATGAGTTTAGAAGAGCACCCTGAGCTTCAGATGAGAACCCAGCCAGCCAGCATCTTGACTTCAGCCTGAGCAGAGAACTTAGCCATGCCGTGCCAGATTTCTGACCCATGTATAAGCTGCGAAGTTTGTGGTAGTTTGTTATGCAGCAATAGAAAACTGATACACTGTCCCTCGCTGCATTTGTCTCTCTTAATGCTGGTTACTGGTCTTCAGAGCTGCAGTGTTACCATCTCTCAACTTAGTGTATTTTCCATCTGTTGCCCTAATAGCCACGACTGCATTAAATTAAGGAGAATCCTATTTCTTTTCCCCTTTTCTCTTTTAAAACCCTGAGCCCAGTCTTACTGGTTCTATCTTATTGTGATTCTTCGTCTAGGTTCCAGGCTTTGAAGGGAGATAGGGAAGGACTTACCCGCTTCATGTTGTTAATGTATCATCATGCTGAAAGTGATTTCAGGATGTAGTTTCTGTTCCATTTCCCTTTATTGACTTAGTTCTTGGCGATGTTATATCCTGCTGTCGAAGATGTTTCTCATGTTATCCATTGGAGTGGGTCTGTTATCTCCATTTCACATGTAGAAAATAAGCAAAGGAGCAGTATGTGGCTATCCCATAGCAGAGGTGGGAGTGGGACCTAGAATAGAAATAAATGTGTGGGACGGGCTGGTGGGTGTTTCTAGAACACAGCAACAGGGAGCAGTTGATCAGACATGGATATCAGAGAGCCCCACCAGTGCAATCTGTAAGCCTGCTAAGCAGAAAGTATCTCGTTTTGACTGTCTGACTTGGGGGGAAAGAACGCAGGCTGTCAGTTTTATATGTGTGTGATTGTTCTATTTCAGTTTCCTTGGTTTTATGTAGACCCTCTACCTAGTATTTCTCTTGCATCTAGAAGAAAAATAAATTTTGAAATGGAAGAAAATAATCTCTCTTTTTATTAAGTTAATGGAATAATATTCTGGACACTGGTCCCCTGGATAATTTATAAAATGATTTCTTTATTTCTTAGAGGTGGAAGAGAGAATGGGATGGGGTAGAAAGTTTTCCGTATTCATTTTTATTATATCCACATCATTCAGGTAAATTTCTTTAATTAGCTTTGCCCTTGTCTGAAAAAAATTAAATATATTTATATATTATTAACTATATTCCAACTCTCTGCTATCTAGCTCGGCAAGCTTAGAACATGCTGAGTGATTTGGTCACGTTCACATAGTGACTCACTGATGGATCTTGGTGGGTGGAGCCCCCTCATTAATTGAGCCAGACTGTGCTTTCCCTTATTTGTCAATGTTTGCGAAATCCTTTCAGATGTTATTTAAATTTAACATAATTTAAACTTCACTAATAGTGACCTTTATGTATAATTGCCAACATAATTTTGATCAATTAAAATAGATTTCTAATTTTAAAAAGTATATGTGTGCATAATACACTTGAGAACTCTTGGAACTGTATTTTGCCTTTCCTCAAGCCAGCCAAATATTCCATCTCAGATTACACATTTAGGAAGTAGCCCTGTGTACAGAGGAATAAATGTCAAAGTGATTTCTTTCGTTACATTTTGCCTCAGAAAACTGTACTAATAATTTATCTGAAAACAATATATCAATAGTTGGTTAGGTGATATAACTAACCAACTTAATTGATAATGTCTTTCCATCAATATCTGTAAACTCCTGGTTTTGCTGGGAGGAGGGGGGTTATTTTTTTAGATTTTTAGGAAGAAAGGATTTTTTTTTTTTTGCTTTGTTTTCCAGTTCTATTTTAGGAAGTTGCACCCCTCCCCCCCGCCACTTATCAGAGACACTATGTACTTCTTTTAGGCCTACGATATCTTTATAGACTTGTCTTTAAAATTTGGTGATCTGATTTTTTTTTTTTAAGTTTCTGACTGTTTATTTCTAGTATTTTAATATGGTGTTCTTTCATGTTGAACTTTTTTTTTCAGTTTTATTTATTTTATTTTTTAAACTTTAAAAAATTTTTGGCTGCACTGTGTGGCATGTGGGATCTTAGTTCCCCCACCAGAGATCAAACCCGTACGCCCGGCATTGGGAGCACGGAGTCTTAACCACTGGACCGCCAGGGAAGTCCCTGAACTTCTTTATTACATGTATTTTGAAATTGTAGAGGTAAAGCGTTGTCTAGCTTCTACCTTCAGGGCAATCCACCTGGAAAAATAGAAATCCAGGTGTTACTTGGCATCTGTATTTTTCATGTTACCCCTCTTTCATGTGTTCAGAGGTTTTATGTGTTCAGAAAATTTTTTTTTAAATTTAGTGGTTTTGTGTGTTGACACTGGAAACATCATTAGATTTTCAACAATGGCATATGTGCGAGTCTTTGTTTCTTTTTTTCAAAATCTTGTTTGGATTTCATTTGAAGGCCATGCAGGATTTTTGGAAATCGACTTAATGGGAGAAAAATTCTAAAAACTGTCATATATAATTAAATATTTTACTAAGATTGTATCTTTTCATGTAACTTCTATAGCAGTGAATCATTGCTTTTAGTTTGATTCTTCAGTACTTTATATTTTATTTGTCACATAATAAAGCTCAAGGGACTCTAAACCACATTTGAAACTAAAAATGACAGTGAAAATCCTATCAGTTTGACTTATGGCTCAGTTTATCCTCTTGAAATAAAATTGTTGGATTTTTTTTTTATAATTTATGTTCTTTTTCTAAAAAGTGTATTTATTTATTTTAAATTTTATTTTTGGCTGCGTTGGGTCTTTGTTGCTGTGCACAGGCTTTCTCTAGTTGCAGCGAGCGGGGTCTACTCTTCGTTGCGGTGTATGAGCTTCTCATTGTGGTGGCTTCTCTTGTTGCGGAACACGGGCTCTAGGAGAGTGGACTTCAGTAGTTGTGGCACACAGGCTCAGTAGTTGTGGCTTGCGGCTCTAGAGCACAGGCTCAGTAGTTGTGGTGCATGGGCTTAGTTGCTCTGCGGCATGTGGGATCTTCCTGAACCGGGGATCGAACCTGTGTCCCCTGCATTGGCAGGCAGATTCTTAACCAGTGCGCCACCAGGGAAGTCCCAAATTGTTGGATTTAACATGACATTTACACCTGGTGAAAATCATCCCTTTATTTTAATAGTTGATGTGAAGCATACAGTGCAAATCATTGCACATTAATTATCAGAGCATTTTCTCATTGGAGAAAGAAACTGTTGTGTACCTGAGGCCAGCTGGTAAGAGAAAGGGAACTAATTGAGGAAGGAAATAAGTCAAAGTCATATTTTTCACAAACCTTCTATCTATACAGTACTATCCTGATCCTTTATGCTTATCCTCATCCACTCATCCCAGCTTCCTTACAGTATTATCACCATCATTTTAAATGTGAGAATTCTGAGGCTCAAAGATGTTAAATAATTTTCCAGAGTCATATAGTTAATAAATATTAGAATCTCAATTCAAACCTAAGTCTGGCTCCAACTCTTAGCCTATTGAGATCCCAAACTGCCTTCCACCTAACATGTGGAATCATCATAAATTCATTTGAATTAGTGGAAGCAAAAAGCTGGGGGCAGGGCAAGGAGGAGGGATCCTAGGAATGTGCCTGGTGATTTGGCCTTTGCCTGCCCTCCCTTTTCAGATCTTGGTGTCTGGAGGAGGCTGGGATGATGCCTGCATGTTTCGATGCTTGGTCTCTGCGTGATTTTATGGTATAACATTGCCTCGCACCATGTGATAAATAACACATGTTGCACCAACCAAATGCATCATCTTATGTTCACTGTCCAACACTGGAGGACACACGGGCTGTATCAGACTTATGGAGAGAGGAATGTCTATATTCTGTCTTTTAATGGATTGGCAAAGTGTAATTTTCCTATGTGAATCTGAGCCCCCTCCCTCGCCTGCCAGAAATGTGATTCCATGGTATGTGCCAGGCACTGTACTAAGAGATTTAGTATATTGTCAATGTTTGTAGAAATACTGATACTACAATTGCTCACCTGTTTTTCTAAAAATCACTTGACATAGAATTCTTATCTTTTAAATATTAGGTACAGTACAGTATTTCAGAGCATAAAATTTCAGATTTGCCTTAAGTAGGCATACTTCTGTTTCCTACAGCAGAAGTCTATTATTCTTGGTAAATCTACTGTTGAAAAGGGAGTCCTTTGTCCCAGGGTTCATTTGAAAAGAGGTAATAATATATCCTTAATCTCTCTCTCTTTTTTAAACATCTTTCTCTTTTGTTTTATACATTCCTTTTTGCTTAGATTTCACCATGAAGTTCTTTGACTCCCTTACCATTTAGTGTTTTGTCTAAATTTATCTCTATTTCTTTCTCTTCTTGTTGGGATTTCACAGTAAACGGTAAAATGTAAAAACTCTTGCACTTGCTTAGAACCCAAGGTTACAGTTTTTGGGCCTTTGAACAGAGTATTCATCTAAAGAAGGGATCTTAGTGTAGATTTGTGGATGTTTGTTTAGGGTGGGAAGAGATCAGTAGGAGATACTTGAAAAAACAGCCTTTCTAAATACTCTGCTTTCCTCGAGGGGCTTAAATATTGAATAAGACCTTAGTGCTTAATTTATACTTAGACTTATTTAATGTG
Source organism: Lipotes vexillifer (assembly GCF_000442215.2). NCBI lineage: Eukaryota > Metazoa > Chordata > Mammalia > Artiodactyla > Lipotidae > Lipotes > Lipotes vexillifer. The sequence goes on along the minus strand of NW_006782310.1, from coordinate 1,448,050 downwards.
ATTGCTCACTCATTTCTACCCAAGATTGTTCATTCAGAGAGCACTTATTATATACCTGTTCTACACCCGGTGGTCTTGTGGAATGCAAACCAGAGGAGAAATAGAAATGATGTTGGGCCTGAAGAGTTGAAGATCTGGTTGAGGTGACAGGGTTCCTGGTTGTTTCATGTCTGTGCACTCAAAGTAAAGATAGGTGCAGATTTAATAGTTCTTAGCATTTGTTTCATCTTCCTAAACTTTAGATACTTTTAGTCAATAGAAGAACTAGGCATCACTTTTAGATTAGTCAGCATGCTATGACAGCAGATATTTGGCTTCACTTAATTAGAATATTTTACAAGAATAAAAATATCCTGGGGGCTTCAGTTGCTTTCTTTGACATTCCTATTCATTTTCAGAAAACAGGGACCTCTTAATCATGGGTTACACTAGAATTTCTGTGCTGCAGGTTCATGGCCAAAGTGAGATACAAGGGGAGGAGCTGAAGGTTAGTTACTGGGTCTTGATTCTTAGTAATGGTCGAATGGACGCTTCACCCACAGGCTGTGGAGTGACTTCCTTTCTCTGGCACTCAGCATGTGGTATCACTGAGGTACTTGACATTAAATTCTTCTGTTGATGGTAAATTCTAGGAAATTCTAGGAAAGCTGTTTCACTGTTTTTCTCAAGATTTCTTTTTGCCATTAATATAAGAACACTTACTGTTTTTCTCTCTGCATTTAGGAATACTTGATATTACCCCATTTAGAGCCATACCCCTGACTTAGATTCATAGATAACTTAGAGCCAAAGCTCATAATATATGTGAATTTAACTGTACAAATGTAAGTTAACATTTAACTCTTATCTGTAATTAGGTACAAGTAAAGAGTTCTTATCAATGTGTGACAATATTTTTAGCAATTTTTGAGTAATGTGCTGGTCTTTATGAAGTAAACTTGAGTTAGTAAAAGTAATACAGTCTCTGTACCCACAAACCAGTTAGGAAGCTTGAAAGAAATTATCAAAAGCATAATATTGATGAATGCTGTTTCCTGTAAACTCTGGGGGATTATTTTGAAGTAAAAAATCATTAGATACCAGCCGTTGTTCAGATTTTACAACCGGGAGGTAGGCTTAGACAGTGCATCCTTAGATAGGCATCTTTAATACAGTCGGTTTCTTAAAGATGAAAAACAAATTATTTTCTGTTTTGAAACTAGTTTACATATTTTGATTGTATAATGCAGGCACCACAATTCTTAATTTATTCTAATACTCCTGTATCATTTTAGGCTTGAGTTTGGCTGCAAGTCACAGAGACCCAAAGACCAAAAGTTCAGGTTGAGGTGTTGCCCAAGGTGACAGGGGCCTGTTTTGTTGTTGTTGTTGTTGTTGTTTTTCCGTTGCTATGTCATGCACTCAATTTCAGCCCTAAGTTCCCTTCAAGGTCTGAGATAGTCACTACCATTCCAGTTCTAATAATCACCTCCATATTTCATCCATCAGGAAGAATAAAGAGGGAAAAGAAAGGCACATTCCCTCCAAAGATACATCTTGATTGCCACTTAAATTCAGTGTGGTACTGAAGATTCTAGCCAGAGGTATTAGGCAAGAAAAGAGGGGGAAAAAATGGCATCCAGGTTGGAAAGGAAAAAGTATAACTATATCTATTTACAGATGACATGAACTTGTATATAGAAAATCCTAAGGAATCTACAAAAGAAACTATTAGAACTAACAAGTTCAGCAAGATTTCAAGATATAATACCAGTATGCAAAAATCAGTTGTTTCTCTACCCTGGCAATGAACACTCCAAAAATGAAATTTTAAAATAATTCTATTTGCAGTACCATCAAAAGAATAAAATACGTAGGAATAAATTTAACAAAAACATTGTAAGACTTGCACACTAAAAACTACAAAACATCATTGAAATAAAGATTTAAATAAATGGGAAGACATCCCATGTTCATGGATCAGAAACATTAATACTGTTAAGATGACAGACAGTTCTCCCCAAATTGATCTATAGATTGAACACAATCCCTATCACAATCCTAGCTTTTGAGACAAGAACTGGTAAGACGATCCTAAAATTCATATGGAAATGCAAGAGACCCAGAAAAAACATAGCAGTCTTGAACAAAGTTGGAAGACTCACATTTCCCAATTTCAAAACTTATTACAGAGCTATAGTAATTAAGACAGTGTGGTTCTAGCATAAAGATAGATGTATAGGGCAATGGAACAGTATTGGGAAACCAGAAATAAACCCTTACATTTATGGTCAATTGGTTTTTGACAGGGAGGCAAGACAGTTCAATGAAGAAAGAGTAGTCTTATCAACTGGTGCTTGGATAACTGGACAGCCACATGAAAAAACAAAGTTGGACCCCTACTTACAGCATGCACAAAAGTTAATTCAAAATGGATCATAAACCTAAATATAAGAGTTAAAACTATAAAATGTTTTATAAAACATTTTAAATCTTCATGATGCATGGATTATGCAGAAATTTTTCAAATATGACACGCAAAGCATAAAATTAAAAATAAATTTGACTTCATGAAAATTAAAAAGTTTTGTGGTTCAAAGGACACTATCCACAGAGTGAAAGTATAGTTCATGTAATGTGAGAAAATATTTTCAAATCATATGTCTGATAAGGAACTTGTATCCAGAATGTTAAAAAAAAAAAAAAAGACTCTTACAACTAGGCATTAAAGCAGCCAAATTTAAAATTGGGCAAAGGATTTGAATAAACATTTCTCCAAAAAAGATACACGAATGGCCAACAAGCACATGAAAAGATGCTCAACCTCACTAATCATTAGGTAAATACAAGTCAAAACCACAGTGAGACACACTTCGCACCCACTAAAATGCCTATAATTTAAAAGATGGATAATAGCAACTGTTGGAGTATGTGGAGTCCCTGGAACTCTCATTCATTGCTAGTGGGAATGTAAAATGGTACAGCCAATTTGGAAAAAAACAGGGAGTTCTCAGAAAGTTAAATATAGAGTTACCATATGACCCAGCAATTCTACCCCAGGTATGTATCTGAGAGAAATGAAAGCATATGTCCATACAAAAATTTATATACTGATGTTCATATCAGCAGTATTCAATAACTGCCAAGATTGTAAACAGTCCAACTGTCCCTCCTCTGATGATTGGACAAATAAAACATAGTATATCCATATAATCAAATATTTGGCCATTAAAATGAAGTACTGATGCATGCTACAACAGAGATGAACCTTGAAAACATGCTAAATGAAAGAAGGCAGACAGAAAAGCTCAAATATTTTATACCTCCATTCATATGAAATTTTCAGAATAGGCAAATTTATAGATAAAGAAAGTAGATTAGTGGTTGCCTAAGCCTGCGGTGGGGAGTAGGAAATAATTGTTAATGGGTTTGAGGTTTCTTTTGGGGTGATAGAAATGTTCTGTAATTCAACAGTAGTGATGATTGCACAGCTCTGTGAATATACTAAAAGCATTGAATTATAAACTACAATCAGTTAATTTTCTGGTATATTAAAGATTTTAAATCTATATATATATCTTGGAAGTTACATATACTACTTGCACTACATCCCATTGGCTATAACCTAGTTACTGTGTTACACCTACTTGTTACGGGGCCTGGGAACAGTATTCTGTATTCTGGGCAGCCATGTGCCCAGCTAATATAAGAGGACTGTTACTGAGGACAAGGAGTGAGTGAGGTATTACTGGATGTCTAGCAATCTTTGCCACTTTTCCAAGTTAAAGGGGAATCATAACCAAAAAAAACTGCTACAAGTTATTATGGTTAAGTCAAACAATAGTGTTGATATAAAGCTTCCTATTAGCCTGAAATAATAACCTGTTTGTTTTTCTTTTTAAAGATTTTACATACAAAGAAAGGATGCAAAGGGTTCGTGAGTACCAGTGGTGGTGTCTTTATGAAACCTGGTCCTCCCAAAATTTATGGCTGGGGTAACCAAGTTGATTGTTACAGCCTTCTCTACTTTACTTGTTGAAAAAGTACTGATACTTTTAAGAATTTTTGAGAAGTCTGTAAATGCCATTTCAGAACACACAGTGAAATCAATAATAATTCTTTTAATTGTTGAGATATAATAAATGTCAAAAATAAGGAAAGCATATTGTTTTCTGTATAAAGGAATTAGTCTTTTCAAGTTGTTGTTTTCTGGTTTTTTTGTTTGTTTGTTTTTTTAGCATTTAAAATTACTAAACCAGGATGGATTATTTCAGCACCTAAGGAAAAAAAAGGGAACATTTTTTAAGTTTCAGGGAATGGATTTCTCTTTTGAAATAGTTTGTTATTGTCTCAAAAGCTGAAAAGTTACTTTAGAAAATATTAAAATGAAAAAAATAATTTCATGTGTATGCTATAAAGCTTCATTATTTTCAGTTGATTGGGAAATTTGGTAGGCCAGAGAGAACTGGCAAAACATAACATTTTATTTTTTTATAGAAGTATAGTTGATTTACAACGTTGTGTTAGTTTCAGGTGTAGTTACAATTACATATATGTATATAGTACATGTATATGTAGTTACAGTTACATGTATTCAGTTACATATACATTCTTTTTGAGATTCTTTTCCATTATAGGTTATTACAAGATGTTGAATATTGTTCCCTGTGCTGTTTTTCTATTTTATATATAGCAGTGTCTATCTGTTGATCCCAGACTCCTAATTTATCCCTCCCCCTCACCTTTCCCCTTTGGTAACCATAAGTTTGTTTTCTATGTCTGTGAGTCTCTTTCTGTTTTGAAAATAAGTTCATTTCTATCATATTTTTAGATTCCACGTGTGAGTGATATCATATATTTGTCTTTCTCTGACTTACTTCACTCAATATGATAATCTCTAGGTCCATCCATGTTGCTGCAAATGGCATTATTTCATTCTTTTTTATGGCTCAGTAATGTTCCATTGTATATATGGACCACATCTTCTTTATCCATTCCTCTGTCGATGGACATTTAGGTTGCTTCTATGTCTTGGCTATTGTAAACAGTGCTGCAGTGAACATTGGGGTGCATAATCTTTTCAAATTAGAGTTTTCATCATTTCCTGTTACAGGCCCAGGAATGGGATTGCTGGATCATATGGTAATTCTATTTTCAGTTTTTAAAGTAAGCTCCGTACTGTTCTCCATAGTGGCTGTATCAGTTTACATTCCCACCAATGGTGTAGGAGGGCTCCCTTTTCTCCACACCCTTTCCAGCATTTATTATTTGTAGACTGTTTCATGATGGCCATTCTGATTGGTGTGAGGTGATACTTCATTGTAGTTTTGATTTGCATTTCTTTAATAATTAGTGATGTTGAGCATCTTTTCATGTGCCTGTTGACCATCTGTACGTCTTCTTTGGAGAAATGTCTATTTTGATCTTCTGCCCATTTTTTGATTGGGTTGTTTGTTTTTTTGATGTTGAGCTGTGTGAGCTGTTTGTATATTTTTGAAATTAATCCCTTGTCAGTCACATTTTTTGTGAATATTTTTTCCTATTCTGTAGGTTGTCTTTTCGTTTTCTTTATGGCTTCCTTTGCTGTGTAAAAGCTTTTTTTTTTTTTTTTTGCCGTAGGCGGGCCTCTCACTGCTGTGGCCTCTCCCATTGTGGAGCACAGGCTCCGGACGCGCAGGCTCAGCAGCCATAGCTTACGGGCCCAGCTGCTCCGCGGCATGTGGGATCTTCCCGGACCGGGGCGTGAACCCATGTCCCCTGCATCGGCAGGCAGACTCTCAACCACCTCGCCACCAGGGAAGCCCTGTGTAAAAGCTTTTGAGTTTGATTAGGTCCCATTTGTTTATTTTTGCTTTTATTTCCATTAGTCTAGGAAACGGATCCAAAATAATATTGCTGAAATTTATGTCAAAGGTACTCTGCCTATGTTTTTCTCTAGGAGTTTTAGAGTATACGGTCTTACATTTAGGTCTCTAATCCATTTTGAGTTTGTTTTCGTATATAGTGTTAGAGAATGTTCTAATTTTATTCTTTTACATGTAGCTGTCCAGTTTTCCCAGCAACACTTGTTATAGAGACTGTCTTTTCTGTATTGTATATTCTTGCCTCCTTTGTTGTAGATTAATCGACCATAACTGCATGGGTTTATTTCTGGGCTTTCTGTTCTGTTCCATTGATCTATGTGTCCGTTTTTGTACCAGTACCATACTAAAACATATAAAATTTGAAAGGAGATACAGGCATTTAATCTCAAATACTGTTTCAACAGAGAGATAAATTTATTATATATTTTTGGTAGTTATGTTGTAGTGATTAAGAGCATAAGCTTTGGGGGAATTCCCTGGCAGTCCAGTGGTTGGGACTCTGCACTTTCACTGATGAGGACCCAGGTCCATCCCTGGTTGGGGAACTAGGATCCCGCAAGCCGCAAGGCATGACCAAAAAAGAACATAGCTTTGGAATCTTTTTGACATAGTCCTGAACCTGCACTTTTCTGCTTATTAAATCTGTGAGCTTAGACTACACTTAACATTCTGAACCTTAATTTTTCTTACCTGTAAAGAAGGAACAATACCTACCTCCTAATGTTACTGTATTACATTGAAATAATATATGCAAAGCATTTAATTGGTGTCCGATGTACTGTTGGCACTTAATAAATGTCTGTTTTATTATCATTGAAATATAATCATTAAGATTTAGTGAGGTATTTGAAAATCTCTTTGCACATAAGTGGGAAACATTTTTATGGAACCCTGTGTACAGTTGTCAACTTGGTATGAAATGCCTTTTTTTTATTGGTAACTCAAAAGTGAACTTTTTCTCATCTTGGGATGAACTATCAACTTCTCCATTAGTGAAGTTTTAACTAACGAAATTTTATTGCAGAGAATGGAGTAAACAGATGCTAATTCTAAGTTTTTCATATAAAATTTATTTTCTAGGAGAATGCATAGAAGGGCTGCGGGAAAATGACTACCTTCTGATTCATTCGTGCCGTCAGTGGACCACCATCACTGCCCATAGCTTGGAGGAGGGGCACTATGTCATTGGGCCAAAGATAGAGATTCCAGTACATTATGCAGGTAAAGCTCCTTTCAAGAGACAAGAAATGGCTAATGAAGGGTACTTGAATATGCTAATTTTCTCCTCCACAGTGAGAAAATAGGAATTGTCTATACACTAGAGGGTATAATGACTTAGAAAAAGATGAATGAAACACTTTGGTTATTTTATCAGTGAAAGCTCAGATTGATTTTGTCATAGGCATTTCTAATTAATGCATGTAGTTAAGCGTGGATTCTTAAGCACAGATTCTTATTAGATATTTATAAAATGAAAATGGTACAAACACAAAGATCATCTCTGGAATGACAGTCCATATGCGTAGCCAGCCTCTGAACACCAGTATCTCTGAATAAACCTGAGCACGATTTGTGAATGACTTTGATGTCATGGTTTCACAAGATACCATTTCACAAACAAGCATTGTGGTCTGGTTTTAAAAGTATTGGATTGAAAGGTCAGATACCTGAACATGTCCCTCTTTGCAAGGAAGCGTTTAGAATACAGGCAGCAGAGGTGACCTCACTGCTTAGTTGAATCAGGATAATAACTACCTTCTTGCCTCAATTGGAACTCCATTCAGTGTAACAGTGTCATTTAACTAATTTTTATTAAGGGCTTTCTAAGTACCAGCACTGTTCTAGGAGTTTATGATACGTCTAGTAGCTTGAATCCACTTTCAATAGTGGTGGCTTACAAATGCAGTTTTTAAAAAACATTATGTATATATATTTCCTATACTTTCTTCTGGTGCTTATAGTTCATTATGTGAAGGATCTTGACTTTTTCTCTACTATTGTTAATTTTTCAAAAGTTTCTAGCAGGACACTGTAATTGATTAGCTATAAATTGTATAGCCCTAGACTGCCGTCATGTCTTTGAGTGACTCCTCTACATTGCCCAGAGAGTTGTCTGTTTGGAAAAGAGACCTTGCTATATCCCCACTGTCTAGAACAGCAGCAAATGGTGTGTGTTCAGTAAATATTTTTTGGATGAATGAATGGTTTGGTCCCCCTTTTATTCCTAGGAGTCTTCATTGCTAGATGTGACCTAGAGATCACTAAATTTCTCAAAATCCTTCTTATTCCAGAAAAATTATAAGAAAGAATTTCTCTTCCCTGAAATCCTGTCCTGGAATTCTCTTGCCCAGATGTAGGAGTAGACTTCATAGAAAAAGGAGGAACATATAGCTACAGAAAGTATTCCGACTGTGAGATTGGGAGCCAGGCCAAAGGGGCAGAGAATGAGACAGACCCTCCACCTGCCCAGTCTCTCCTGCCAGTGGTCCCACAACAGGTGAGATCCATGCTAGTTTTAGCAGAACCAAAATTCTGTCCCTTGTGGAAAACCGAGAAGGAAGGTGTAAGATTGTGATTCAAATATATGATTTTACCTAATCTGCTGTGTTCTTCTTTTAGTAGATTGAGTTTTAGTCTTTCCCCCAAACCCATTGCTCCATGACATCGTTCGTCCCAGATGCATGCTGTCATTTGATCAGTTACTCAGATCTCTTTAGAGACTCCGTATGCCACCAGTCTCTTTGACTTATTGTTCAAAGCCCTCACAGGGGCTGCTTCTAGTCCACTTCTCCAAACTTACCTCTTCTACTCTGAAGAGTGAGCCTTCCACTCTAGCTAGATTAGTCACCTCACTGTGTCCTGGATATCCTGAGTACTTTTCCATTTACACCATTCCCCGGCCGGAGTTGCCTTCCTTGGCCATGCTTTTATCAGAGCCTGTCATTGCGTCAGGAGGGTGCAGGTACCCCTGACTCTCCTCATGTGGTCTTCGATGTACTTACCGTGTATCACATTCATCTAGCACACATCCTCAGGCTTCGTTCAGTTACCTTTTCCTACAAGCACACACATCTTCACTTGCCAGCTGCACTGTATACTCCTTAACGAGTGAGACCAATTCTAAAAACCTTTGTGAGTCCTTAGGATCTATACACAAAAGATACAGTTCTTTATGGCTGCAGATGCTTCACCTAGGGATCTCAAACTTGGCTGTACATTGGAATCACCTGGGAAGCTTTCAAAATGACTGATGCCCAGTTCCCATGTCCAAGGTTCTGGTAATTGGTTTTGAGTGTGGGCTGAGCATTAGGATTTTAATAGCTCCTCTTGTATGTAGTTAAATTATGCAGCCAAGGCTGGGAATCCTTTGTTCTGGAATGGGCATTCACAGTGTCAGATGATCAGATTTCCCTAAATACCTGCAAATATTTGCAAATGTTTTATTGTTCTGAACATTTTTTTAAATAGACATTCACCTTCCACCAGGATGAAAGATGTGGTATGTTCAACAGCTTACTCTTTATCTGCAGGGAAAATGATAGTACACTTAATTGGGAGACCCCAGGGCGTGTATTGCAAATGATACTTTTTTTTTTTAAAGTAAAATTGAGGTCCCAAGACTAAAAGGAAACATGAACACTAAGACTGTACCACTTTACATGAAAAGAAAGAAAATATATTAAAGGAAGAAAAACTTGAAATAGAACTGTCTTAGTCAGTTCAAGCTGCTGTAACAAAATACCATAGACTGGATAGATCATAAACGAAAGAAATTTATTTCTTGAGAAGTCCAAGATCAAGGTGCCAGTAGATCCGGTGTCTGGTGAGAGCCCAATTTTCTGGTTTGCAGATGGTCATTTTCTTGTTGTGTCCTCACAAGTTAGAGAGAGAGGACAATCGTCCTTCTCAAGTCTGTTCTTATAAGGGCACTAATCTCATTCATGAGGACTCCACCCTCATGACCTAATTATTTCCTGAAGGCCGCACCTCCAAATTCCATTACATTGAATTACTCTGATTTTGGGAGGATATAAACATTCAGTCCATAACAAGTAACCAGTGGTTTATGAGACATTTGATAAGATTATTTCAAAGAGCATCCTAGGGGATATTTTATTTCAAAGAATTTATTATCAAGTCCAGCCTTTGGAAGAAAGAGAGTATAAAGTAAATTGTGGAGACTAAAAATATCATATATGTCTCTGGTTTATTAGTGTTTTAATTTTAATTCGTAGAAGAAACCCTTATTCATGCACGTTGTACTAATTTGTTGTAATTTCATATAGGTTAAGAGTCATCACTCATTCTTTGAGGAAAATTAATAAATAATAATTAAATATGTTTAACATAGTAATAAAATCTACCAGCTTTGTAATCAGCCTAGTTGGATTCCTGGTTCTGTCACTTACTGTCTGTATTTGGGCAAGTTACTAAACCTCTCTGAATCTTAGTTTCCTCATCTGTAAAGTGGGGATAACTATAGTGCCTTTCTCTTCAGCTAGTTGTGAAGATTAAAAAATTCCAAGTGCTCTATAGTGTTAATAGTGGTGATTATGGTAATGATAGCAGTAAAATGTTTCTAAAGATTTAACTGTTCATTTTGAAGTACAGATTACAAGTTGAATTACTTTTCTGCTCCTTAAAGCAGGCTGAATACTGATACCCCTCAATGTTGTTTTGGCTGCTGGGTTTTTTTGTTGCTGTTTTAAACTTTTTACTTTGAGGCTGCAATCGTATGATATATTCCTTTATACTATTTACCCATTTTTACCATCATTTGCCATGTTTGTTGTATTCTTTTCCTCCATCTCTTTCTCTGCACACACACACACACACACACACACACACACACACACACACACGCCCATATTATTTATTTATCCCGAATTACTGGAGAGCAGACAGCACACCTCCCCCTTAGACTTCATTATGTATTTCCTAAGAACAAGGATATCCTCTTATGTAACCACAGTACTGTTAGCAAATTCAGGACATTTAATACTTTAATCTACGGTCCATGTTCCAGTTTTGTCAGTTGTCCCAATAATATTTTTTCGTTCTAGGACAGCACCTAGTCTGGGACCCCTTATTGTATTTCCCTATCATGTCTCTTTAGTCTCCTTTAATCTGGGATAGTTGCTTATCCTTCCCCTTATCCTTCCTTCCTTATGTGTTTTATGACTTTTTTTTTTGGCTGCGTTGGGTCTTCGTTGCTGCGCGCAGGCTTTTTCTAGTTGCTGAGTGGGGGCTACTCTTCGTTGTGGTGCGTGGGCTTCTGATTGCGGTGGCTTCTCTTGTGGAGCACAGGCTCTAAGCACATGGGCTTCAGTAGTTGTGGCACACGGGCTCAGTGGTTGTGGCTCGCGGGCTCTAGAGCTCATACGCAGTAGTTGAGGCACATGGACTTAGTTGCTCTGCAGCATGTGGGATCTTCCGGACCAGGGCTCAAACCCATGTCCCCTGCATTGGCAGACTGATTCTTAACCACTGCACCGCCAGGGAAGTCCCTATGACATTTTTGAAGAATATAGGCAAGTTGTTTTATAGACTAGCCCTCAATTTGGGTTCCCCAGGCTGTTCATGATTAGGTTGAGATTATGCACTTTGGGCTGGTTGTGTCCTCCTCAGGGAATTACATCTAGAGACACGGGATGTCCCTTTGTCCCTTATTGGTGACATTGATTTTGATCACTCGGTTAAGGTGTTGTCTGATTTCTCTGCTGTATAATTACCATGCTTTGTGTTACTGGGAAATTTGAAAGAAGGTTCTTTGAGATTCTGTAGGTATCTTATTCCTTCTCTAACTCCCCCCTTCTTTTGTTGAGCAGCTATTGATGTTTCCTGTCTGATTCAATTTTTACTTTGAAGGTGGCAAAACAGTGCCTTTCTAACTTAACTGCATCATTCCTTCTTATATGTGTTGTCATTCTACTGTAAGGAAGAGCTGTTCCTTCTGTCCCATTGTTCAGTTAGTTACCTTTTATTATCAGCATGAAATTATGGATTCTTACTTCAGGAAGGGGGTCGAAATATCTTCCTGTCCTTGTTTATTTTGATGCTCAAATTGTCTCATATTTTGCCATTTGGGTACAAGCTGGCCCATCTATCTTTATGACATGCCCCCTTTTCCTTATTTTCTGTTATAGGTAGCAACCATTCTTCTCGGTTAGTGTACCATTTTCATCAGGGCTACTGCACTGTCCTATTCCAGGCAACGCTCCTTATTTTGTGGTCTCTGTAAATGGTGTCCCTTGGAGTTGTGCAGTGCACAGCCAAGGCAGTTGTACACAGCTCTATTCACATATATTCTGGAAAGTTGTAAAACTCAGCATTTTTAGAAAATCACAATTCAGAGTGCCTTTCCCATATTTTTTATCAGAGATTTTCATGAAATTCCTCATGTGAAAAGAAATAATTTCATAAAATTTTCAGAAAAGAGAAATATGACTTGAAGTCCTTATCAGAATTATACTCTGATGTGGTGGTAATGAGTCGCCTTACTCTGAATTCTGAAATTATTAGATGTGCTTTGAGAAAAAAAAAATAAAGACTTCCCTTATTCTGACAAAATAAGTTTTTTATTTGGGATAAAAGGAATTTTCTTGGTTTAACAAACAGTTGATTCCGAGAGAGAGAATGTGTTCAGTCAGCATCAGCATCACATATTTTGCTAACAGCAGGGAAACCGCTCAAGAAAAATTGGCATAGTGTTTAGAAAAATGATTGCAGCTTTCAGACAACTTTTAGTCAAAAGGTATCACAGATCAGTTTTATCTAAACTCTAACTTCTTGTTGCTATTGAAAGGGCAAAGATTTCCTAAGGAATGTACAACACAGAATTCGGAATTTTTCTGTATTCTGTGTACTCAGACCATCTAAATTCCTGCCTGGCACTCCATCAGACACTGCTAACTCACCCTGCATGCTTCCTGACTTGTTAAACCAAAAAAAAAAAATCTATTTTTAAAAATTAGAAAAGGGAACCTAGTGCAACTTATTTATAGCCAACAGTTTGTAAAGATGAATGATTTCCATTTTACAATTCACATTTCTATTCATCAAATTCCTTGTGTCTCTGCAGCTCAGAGCAGTCAAGCTCGCGCATATCGCTTACACTAAAGCATGTGTCTCAGGGTTTATGCTGAACCCTTCTAGGGCCTTAAACCTGCTTTGGTATTCACAATTTGACATTTTGTCCTTTAAAACTAATATAAACTTCAGGCTCCACAAAAAGCTGGATACGCCGTTGCCTCTGGAATTTTATTTGCCCTTTTAAGCTCCAAGTTTCCAACCTATAAAATGAAGTTTTACCTTAGAAAATGTCATGAAGATTTTCTGAGATCTGACTTGTGTAAATGACTCAACACTGTCCCTGTCACGAGATGAGTACTAAATAATGTTACCTCCTCGTTATCAACTCTGTCGTGAAAACCAGAAAAAACTCTCTAGAGACACAGCTCTGAGAAATCAAATGAGTCAGAATGTGAGGTGTCTGTACCCGTGATCCACCACTTGGGGAAGTAGTGGAATTCCGACGGGGTTTATGAAAATTTAAATCATTTGACGGCGTGCTTGGTGTCATCATCACCGAACAGATTGCTACTTGAATATAAGCATCTGAGATAAACTCCAGCCACGTTTGGTTTCTATTTTTAAATTCTCATCCTCCTGCAAATCTGGTGAATCTTTAACAAGCTAAAATGATCTCAGTACTGCCCTCCTAGCTACAGTATGTACAGAAATAGGTAACAGTGGAGCCCAAGGTTGGTTAGAATTGCTTATGAAATCTGCAAGGCCCTTCTCAGCAAGCACCTGCATTTATATCAGCAGTACCTGTTTTTAAAAATGTAGGATGTGCAGTGTCTGTCTCTCGGGCAAAATTATAGTAATGTGGTATTCTAACATAACCTTGAATTGTAATTACTGAACAAAGGGAAGTGTTGAAACAAGCTAATTTTATTCTCCTGGGTTGTGAGTTTAATTAGCGTGAATCATCTGTTTACAAAAGTAACTACTTTTGTAGAACACCTTGTGTACTTTCTCTATTACATGGGATAAAGCTTATGTGATAAAATGGAAAGTAACCAAATGGTCTTTTAAAAAGTCCTCAGGACCAATGTAGTATGCCAAGGAACATTATCCCAACCAGTTTTGCCAGTAATAAATATTAGCTATCTAAGAAATAACCATTTTTCATAATTGAATCTTTAGGTCACAGATAGCAATAACTCAGATTTATGTAGTGTTTAGTGTTCTCTTGTTAACTCAGCATTTTACTTGTATTTCTTCATGTAGCTTTCACAACAAACCCATGAGGCAGGTTCTATTATTATCTGCATTTGTGCACAAGTGCAAACCGAGGTTCAAAGATGTTAAGGATCTTGTAATATTACACAGTAATAGGTGTGATTTGAACCCAGGATATGAGGCTCCAGAACCTGATTTCCTCACCACAATTCTCTGGAAAGTGCTAGAAGGCGCTTCGCACAAGGAAGATATTCTAACCGTCACAGAGAAGATAGATCTGTTAGAATTTGCTAGTAAATTGAGTAAAGCTTTTGCTTTTCTTTCCTTTCACGCACAGCTCCCCACTTGTAATCTGACTCTAGGGGAAAACTAAGGAAACATATATTTCTCTTGACCTTTTCCAGATTCATAAGTCATCTGCGTACAGGTGACATTCCCATTTCTAAGTAAATTACAGGAAGGAGCAAAGACAGAAGAGCTTCCAGGAGAGCCTGTGGGAGATTGAGAGGATGCTGTGGGAACCTGGGGGCCTTCCTATCCAAGTCTGGAGGCGGGGGAGAAGGTCTTTTAAGTGCGACTTAGGAAGTTGGTGATATTCAAAAGAACAGACTCGGTGAATAAATGGCAGGAAAATTAGACTTCACCGGGGGATTAAAAATGAGTGGAAGGTGAGACAGCAACACAGATCAACTATGTGTGTCAGTGTAGTAAAGAAAAGCTAAGGGAGAGGACATAGGAGTGAAAGCCTTCTAATATTCATTTTTTAAGAATAATGGAGTCGGAAGCATCTTTCTCAGCTGGGGGGATGACTCAGAAGAGAAAAGGGGGGAAACTAATTAAGTAATGTAATAGCCTGGTGTCTGGGAAATTGTCTCTGTCATTGTTTTCCACCAGGGACGTTGTTACCCTCTCCCTCTCTACTACTTTGTTTCTTGATCTAGTTGGTGTAGCTACTGTAACATAGTGTTTGTGGTCAGAGGTCAGGTGAATTGTATCTTTCACATTTGGGTATTCACCCAGATGTTTAAACTCAAAACAAGGGTAAAGAATGTATGTAAGCATCTGCCTTTGATGGAAGAATGACTGGAGGACTGTCACCAGCCTTCGGTATAGTTTCTAGTTTCACTTCTAAATGCTTAAGAATAATACCCCAAGGAAATTTGAATATGAATGATATTCATGAGGAGATGATTCTAGGGAATTATCTTGATTTTGTTAAGTATTGTTAGGTATGATACTAGTATTACAGTTTTGAAGGAAAACATTTTTTAGAGACATACTGAATTACTTAGGGGAGGGGAATATGATTATCATTTATAAAATACTTCAAAAACAAACAGATCAACATAGACAAATATTGGGCGGGCTGTTAAAGTTGTTCAGTCTAGGTGAAGGGTAGATGGTACAGTATTCATTTTCTGTATGTTTTGAAAATTTTTGTAATAAGGAAAAAAATTGACTCTGACAGCAACCAACAGCAACGTTAATTGTCGTGTTTAACTCTTCAGTGGTATTCTTACCAAAACCACTTCTGCCTCAATCCTTGAATCCTACTTATAGTCTTAGTAAGTTGTTCTGTTCCAGTGTCAAGTGTGGAAATAGCCCAGTGAAAGGTGAACTCAGAAAGAAATGATTCTGTTTTCACGACATGGTACAACCATCCCAGTTTAGCAGCTACCTGTGGAGACTTGATTTCTCCCAGCCTGGCCGGTTCCCAGGGGCTTACCCAGTTGGTGGTAGTGATTTAAGTATAAAGGAGGAAGGAGGTGTGTGTGTGTATGATTTGGAAAGAAAGGAAATTCTTTTTTATTAGTGTCTCCTTAAAATAAGAGCTTTATGGGAGAAATGGAAAGGGGGAATATGAGTAAATACAGGGAAAGTTATTTGGTGTCACACTGTGGCTTTTCTTTTTTTTTAAACATTTAAAAAATTTTATGTATGTATGTATGTATGTATGTATGTATGTATGTATGTATGGCTGTGTTGGGTCTTCGTTGCTCCACTCAGTCTTTCTCTAGTTGTGGCAAGCGGGGGCTACTCTTTGTTGCGGTGCGCAGACTTATTGCAGTGGCTTCTCTTGTGGATTGTGGGCTCTAGGCTCACGGGCTTCAGTAGTTGCGGCACGTGGGCTCTAGAGCACAGGCTCAGTAGTTCTGGCACACGGGCATAGTTGCTTCACGGCACGTGGGATCTTCCTGGACCAGGGCTCGAACCCGTGTCCCTGCCTTGGCAGGCAGATTCTTAAACACTGTGCCTGTGTGGCTTTTCTTGATCTATAAACGCTGGTAAAACAACGTTTATAAAAATTTGAGAATCCCTCGATTGCTGTTTTTACATTTTGGCCTGTTTACTCTCAGAATCCTTGAAGATCACACACTGCATCTACAACAGAAACTCTAGGATCCAAAACATCAAACAAAAACTCTGGTACAAAAACAGGGATGGTGTTTGGGGTTCAAAACTCGAAGGCTGCTGTTTTCTAATTTTTTTTTCTACTTCTCTGTCAGTACTGAATGGAAAGTTGGTACTTGAAAGGGATACCTCCAACTTGAGTCTAATTTAACCTATGAGATAATGTGATTAACATCAGGTGGAAAGTTTGAACAAGCTGCCTGTAACCGCACTGTTAATGGGGTGTTTATAACATGGGTGGGGATGGGTTCTTCTCACTTCGTAATTTGATTTCCATGTTGGATTTGTACCTCCGAGAGGTGGTGTGACCTTTTAAAAAGTTCCCTTTCAGCTTTTAGGGATTGCTTTGAGTTTCTTTTTCTTTGCGGAAAACAGACTTCTGTGTTTCAAAACTGATCGCAATGTTGGTAAATCTTCCTGAAGTCACTTCCCTCCATTTCTTAGAATTGGAATTGCTTACCTTTATGACTCACCCTCCAGGGCAGTCGTGTGCTTGTCTTCTGTTAAACCGCTTACCCAGCTGGGTAGTTGTCAGGAGGACTTGTCCACAGGAAAACGACAGACCACGTGTACCATGCGAACTTTTGTGACATTAGGGCAAGAGCAAAGATGATTCAGAACTCTCATGCGTGCTTTTCCGGAATGTATACATTACCAAGGCCTCCAACCTGTTAGGACTGGTTTACAGAACATCATGGGGTTTGTCCCTAAAAGTGAGTGAAGCCAGTGAGTGAGTGTGAGACCAGCAAGAAACACAAAGCTTTTATCTTATAGACGTTAAAAATCGTTGTAGGTAAAAGAAATGCAGGGGGCGCATCAGTGTTTGCAGTAGTCCATGTCTCCCCTCATGTCATTTGCATCCCATGAGCTTCATACTCAGTGGCAGCTGTGTCTTTCCATAGAGCCCTTCACACCATTCCATCACCCCAGTTTTCTTACTTGTAGTAATGAAGCCAGTCACCCAGGGAGGGAATTTCAGCCCTCCATCATCTCATGCCCTTTCCTCTTTGCCCCTGTAAGTAATTGTGTGCCACGTCTTGTTGATGCCATCCCCACTGTCCCTGCCAAAGCTGCTCCCCCTTTCCAACCTGCTTTCACTGGGTCTCCGAAGACCCGAGTGCCTCCTTCCCAGCCCCCATCAATCAGGTTATTTTTTCTCAACTAGAGCTGTTATTTTACCACTGGCCGGGACGTGTCAGAGGCGTCCTCCAAGTGGGTGCAGACTGTCATCTAATCAGGGCCCTTCTGAGGCCTGACATCCATTCAACTGTAAGAGCATGCTCTCCGGTACACACCTCTCTGGGCGCCAGCCCCACTGGCCTGTTGTTCCCCAGATGGGCCCCAGCCACCCTGCCTCACTCTGTGCTGTTTCTAGTCCTTGGATGGCTTGCACATCAGTCACCCCCCAGCTATGAGACCCTACCTCATACACCACCTCCCCTCAAGAAGCTTTTCTCAATTTTCCACGTGTGTATAGATAAGGTCCTTCCTGTTTGGAATCCCTATAATACTTTGTGCTCAAGAGTGTTTATGTCTTGCTTTTATTCTCCTCCCTACTAAAGGCTCCTTGAGGACAGTCCTGTCTCTCACAGAATCTAGAACAGGCTTGGATAGTTTAAGAGCTCACTAAATATTTTTGAGCGAACTGGACCTGAGTCATCTTTAAAGAAGGAACATTTTTTTCAGTCGGTTTACAAAGATGCCTGAGAATGCCTGGAGAACAGTCTGGTTTCCTTTTCCCTTGAAGCAGGCAAGTGTAGCTCTAAGCCCCTCCATGGATGGTAAGAGAGATTATCATGATGCTCTGATAGAAGTGCAAACTGTTGGATAAGGAGAGAGCAGTTCTGTCTGGGAGTGAGGTGTGAGGGTCCTCAGGTGACCATGGCAGGAAAGGGAGTCTAGACTAAGTGCCAGATTGAGGAAAGGTTTGGATTATGGGCAATAGTGAAAGATAATTTAAGTGGTTAGTGGGTTAGAGGGGGAAGGATTATTTAGGAAATGAGTTTCGAAAACCAGCTTGGAACAAATGTAAAGAGATTCAAATTCTAGGATGAATTATGGGAACAGTAATCTCTGTGTCTCAAAAAGATTACAGGAGGCCACCACCTCCCACACTGATCCAGAATGGACGATGAGAAATCAGAGAAACCGGATAGGAAGTTGTTGAAATAACCTGATGAAAGACAATGAAGACCTGACCTAGGCTGGGGGAAGTACTGATGAGGTAAAAGTTGATATCTAGGTGCAGGGGACAACGAAAAAGGAGAGAAAGGTAATTCTGAGAATTTTTTTTTTTGGTCCAGTTTTTAAGGAAACAGACTTTTGTTTTTAACCTCCCAGGCATAGGCCTTAGCTCATGGACTCTTTTTCCTAATGGCTTTCATTTATTTCTGCCATTTTATTTTTTGCTAAAACATTCTTTGCCCTTAAAATAAATGTTGTCAACAAAATAAATGTCAATTTCTTCCTAGAAAGAAGTAGAGTAGGAAAGCGAAGATTCAGATTTCTTTTAAAATGCTTTTGTGGTCTTGTTGGGACACCCACGGCCTTCCAGTAGAAGCTTCACATCATCTCAGGTACTTAGACTTCTTGATTGGCAAGAATGTGCTTATCCTTTTAGTTCTTGAGCCTGCCAGGTACATCAGAGATAGGAGTTCCACAGAAAAAGTGTGTTTGGAGTAAGGCATCAGGTGATAGGAGGGGAAAAAAATATATGCAAAAATCTCAAGGACTAAAAGATTGATATCATAAAGATTTAACAGTTTTGCCTATATCTGGCAATTACTTATTTCCTACATCCAGTAGGAATTCTTTGTTCTATGTGTCAAACTAGGAAAGTTTGATGAATTGAATGAAGTGGCCCAGTCATATATTTTCAGTGCTTACGATAAAGACATTCCTCTGTGAAGAACGTGTGTGTTTTGTAGGTTGACTCGTTAAGATCAAAACATCTGTTATGGAGTCTGTCACAATTCTTAATAACTCTGTTACTTTCTTTATTTAAGAAAAATGATGTTTGTTTTCTTTAACATAGACCAGTGGTTTTCAACCAAGTTTGAGCAAGCAAGTTGCTCAACCAAGTTGAGAGTCTGTACCCACCTCCCCTTCCCCAGCACATTTGGCAATATCGAGAGACGTTTTTGGCTGTTGCAACGAGGGATGGGGGGGCTATTGTGACCCGGTGAGTAGAAACCAAGGATGCTGCTGACCATCCTATAATGCCCAGGACAGCCACCACTACAGAGATGTCGGTGGTGCCAAGATGGAGAATCCCAGATAACAATAATAATGTTATTATTATGCTGTGTTATCAAACAATATTTTATGCTGTGTTATCAAACAATCTCATTTTGCACAGAGGCTGCCGGGCAGACATTGTCTAGAAAAAAGTATCAGAGTTGATTTCTAAAACATAACAAGCTGTTGCCCAGACTGAAAAAAACATGTTAAACAGTTTGTGAACAGACATCACATTCTGCACACACTGCCTGAGACTGACAGCAGCCATGTGTGTCATGGCAGAAAAATTCAGGGGGCAGCAAAGGAGCAATCCCCTTTCGTTGCAAAGCTTTGTTTATCCTCCAGGACTACCCTGGCCCCTTCCTTCTCCCTTTATATATATGTATATTTTTAAAAAAGGTATATCTATCTGTAAATGCCTAGAATAAACAGATTTTAAAAGAATTAAAGCAACATTATAAAACCTTCAGATTGCAGTATGTATCTACATAATATATGATTCTTCAGATGCTGTTGAAATTGAGAATTTTACGTGTTGTATCTGTGTGGGTCAAGATCTGCCCCCCACCTGCCCCCCAATAGAAGCGTAGCATCATTTCTCTTTTACTGTTCTATCTTCTCCTTTTCCATTTTAACAAAGTTCAGGTAACTGAATAGGGAGTCCAAATCTAGCAAGGAGAGGCTGCATTGAAGCAGTGCTGCTGCGGGTCTGCGGATCTATTCAGACGTTGCTTGAGTAACGGAACACACTGGAGACGCCGGCAGTGGGCACAGAGGGTGGAGGGAGGAGTGCAGCGGAGGGAGCGGTAGCACATAGGACCCGCAACAGTGAGTAGCCGGGAGCACCTACTGAGTGGGGGCCAGGCCTGTATCACACAGAGCCATGACTTCATTTCATGGTAGAAACTGTCCCCTTCCAGATGAAGAAACCAAGGCTTTGGGATCTTAGCCAAGGTCCTACCGTCCATAGGTAGGAGAAGTCAAGATTGAAACCCAGAGCCATCCAACCGCGAAGCCTACCCACTTCGCCTGCAGCCTGCCTGCCTGCCACGGGGGCCAGATCACAAAGTTCTGATGGGTCTTCTGGGTTTGGGTTGCACCTTGTCAGCATGAGCTCACTCCCATGATTTTATATTTGTGTTTTAGAGATAACCCTTTGGTAGCAGGTGGGGACAGCCCTTGGTGACTAGCGTAAGTAAGGCGGAAGCAGCAAATAATACAGCCCATTGCTCCCAGGGCTGCTCTCGAGTCTCTCGGGCAGGCCGGGTGAATCATGAAGAGAAGGTTATTATCTCAAGGGTGAGGAAGCATTTCGATTGGGGCTGTAATTATTCGGTCTGTTTTTCCGGGCAGAGTAGAACACAGAGTAGAAAAGGAGAATGCTGTATTTACCAACTGAAGAAATTTTCCTTTACCTGGCGCCCTCTTGTCAGCCAGTATGCACTGGCTGGTAATATTCTTCTGCTCATCTAGCAGGAAAAGCTCACAAATTCGAGGGCATTTTGTTCCTCCTCCCTGCGGAAAGGCCTTCTTTGTGTTCCCAAGGTGTAAACGAGCTGGGGAAAGAGCAGTCCTTTGGAGCAACAACCCCATGTCTGGATTAACAGGGCAGACAAGTAGGGAAACGTAAAAAATAAAGGCACTTAAACTGAACTACAGAATTCCTGGCATAGATCACTTCACTTCACCTCGGCCCCGCTCTCCTGAACACACACATATATGCACAGTGTTTCATAGTGAGTGTGTCTTCTTTGTGAGGTAGTGGAAGGAAGATGAGGTGATGCATTTTACCTGTTGCAGGAACCATTAGGAAACTATATTCTCTTTGATGTTTGGTTCTGGTGTGTTTCTGTGTGATGACTGTAGAGCATGTTGCTGTGTAGAGAGATGATGTCACTAGTGCTGCTGGTGTCCAGTCATCTCTGTCCACTGTCTTCATGCTTGACCAGCTGGGCACTCTAGACCTTGAATGACACTGAGGTGGGAGGAGCCACCTTGGGTCAGCTCTGTGGTTCCTGGCAGACTCAAGGTCATTGCCTCCTGCCTTATGGCAAAAACCAACAACAGTATAGAGTCAGGAACACGATGAGGGTTCCTACTTTCACCTCTTCTCTTCTGTGGCTGTCTCAGTCCATTCTTGTCACTATAACAAAGTATCAAACACTGGGTGGCTTATAATAAAAAGAAATTTACTTCTCACAGTTGTGGAAATGGAGAAGTCCAAGGTCATTATGCCAGCATGGTTGGGTTCTGGGGAAGCCCGCTTCTGGGTTGCAGGCGGCTGACTTCTTGCTGTGTCCACTCGTGGTGGAAGGGGCTAAAGAGCTCTGTGGGGTCTGTCTTATAAGAGCACTAATCTCATTCATGACGGTCCCCCTTCATGACCTAAGCACCTCCCAGACGCCCCACCTCCTAATACCATCACACAGGCTTAGGATTTCAACGTATAAATTGGGGAGGGGAGACACATTCAGTCCATAGCAGTGGCCTAACAACTTGAATTTTTCTCCCCAACTAGAGTTCGTACTCTACCAAAATGACAATGTAGAGAGGAAGTTCATTGATCTGGCTCAGCTTCTTAGGGGCTATGTGATCGTTTCTGTATGTTGCCTAACTTTTTTGTGCCTCAATTTCATCACTTATAAAATGGGGGAAATAATACCTATATATACTTGTTTTGAGGCTGAAATGAGCTTAGAACTGATGCTTAGAAGAGCATCTGGCATATCCTAAGTACTGTATAAATGTTCTGTGCTGCTGTTACTGTGTAGTTGATGTAGTAAGACAAAAAAGGAAATGAGATTTCAAGCATTGGAAAGGAAGAGAAAAATATCATGATTGTCTTACAAAATCCCAGTAAACCAGCTGAACCAAAGATTATGATTAATATCAGAATTTAGTGGTCAGATACAAGGTTAGGTTATAAAATCAATAATGTTCTCTAATATACTAGAAATAACCAAGTGGAAAATGTAAGTTTTACACAGTAGTACAGAGCGGCATCCAGAACACATTCTTGTTTCCCTTGTAAAGACCTTCACTTGATCTAAATGAAGATAGTTAAACCTTGAGTTGTCAACATATCTATTATTCCGCGAGACAAGTGTTTCTTTGTTGGCATGTGAAAACATGTTAAATGTTCTGTATAGACTTGTTTTAATACTTAAAAGGGTCCTCCTACCTTTACATGGAGGATCTTATTTACAGATTTCCTCCAGAAATCTATTTTGGGATATCCTGAAGAGTTCATACCATACTTTTAATTCAGTCATTTGTCTGAACATGATGAGGTGTGATGAGACAGTTTTCTTAAGATCATCGTCCGGACTTTTTTTTCAACTAAGTACATGCAAACCCCCTGTTAGCAAGTAAGGTTCCTGGAAGTAAGGTTCCTGGCAATCTGTGTGTGGCTGCACAGTGGCGATTATGGTAGTTCTTGCTCTGGAGTGGCCATATGAAGTCTTGACAAAAATCTATCGATCACTGTACAGACAAAGTAGGTATAAACTGGTTTGAAGAGCCAGGTATGTGCCATTGTCTTTTTAAGTCTCTTCACTATTGGAATCATTTCCAAATCACTGGATCTAACTTCCAACCATTGACTTTAATCAAATGATTTCCAGTTTGACTGCCTGTAGGGTGGGCGGGATATCTAGCGTGATATTGCTTTAGCTACATGAGACCTAATTCAAGGAAGAGATCACTCCAGTTGGCAGCTTTTGAATGGATTGGGTTTCTCAAGTGATTCTTGACTCAGTTTAATTGATCTGAATGAGTAAGATGCACAGTCCCCCAAACTCAGATGAACCTGTGATAAAACCCACACAGCTTAGGATTTAGAATTGCATTTAGAATTGCTCTTTCAGGTGTGCAGACTCTGAGGCAGCTGTGTGGGGTGGAATGGGTCTTAGACTTGGAGTCAGAAGTTGTAGATTCTGGTGTTTGCCTCTGCAGTTTACATTATCAGCTCTGTAACCTCAAAAAGTGCCTTTATTCTTTCTCAGTTCCCAAGTTTTTAAAATAAGAATGTTTGTGAATATTAAATATATTGAATATAGAAGCTCTGTAGACCGTAATGAACTGTCCCTTTGCAAAACATTACTTTTAGTAGATCAAAATGTTCCTGGTTCTCCATATACTTAGTACCTTCTTTAAGAACAAGTGAGTGTCTTTTGTGCTTAGAATAAATGGTACCTGATCTTCAAGCCATTCTGAATCCTCTCACCTTAAACCCGACTGTTGGAAGCACTTCTTCTTGTAAGTTTCATAGCACTTTATTGAAACCATGTCTGGCTCTTGTGTATACATGGCCTTTACATGTATCTGCTACTTTATTTTAGCTCTTAAAAATGGCATTGCAGTTATTTAATTATTTAATGCATTATTTATCTTTGCATTCTTCACAGTACCTTGAAGTGTGCCAGGTATGTAGAGATGCTTAAATGGTTGAACAGTTGGAGCTATAGTGTTTTGCTTGAATCTAAGGAAGGGTCTATCATAAGATGAGTACTTGATTGTTATTATCAGTTTGGTTTAAGATAGAGGTAAAACAGTATCGTATGGGCCCATGCCATCAAGGAGGATATTACTTGCAGGGGAGGTGGAGAGTTAAGTCATGGAACCAAGAACACGTAAACTTGCATCTAGAAAACCAACCTGCAAATTAAAGGAAGCACTCTAATTGTACAGAGCAAGAAATGACGTGATAAGTAATGACTGAACACAATGTACAAAACTGACCAACTGCCCAGAAAAGGAAATGATGACCATGTGATCTCACTTTACCTTCAGCCGAGCATCACCTTTCTAACATCTACTTGAATGTTCCTTATGCCTTTGAAGACCACACTCAAAACATTTGATAAGAAATATGTAGCGTGAACCCTGGGTTCGTATTCCTCAGTGGCAGCTGAAGCATTTCACATCAGGGAACTCAACCCAACCTTATCACCATTGTTTATGAAAGCTGCTGAAATCACACACTAGATTTTAAGCATCAAAGCTCCCAAACAGTGTATTGGCAAAAGGAATTCTGTTAACTACATTCTTCATCAGTAAGAACTCTAGGTTTGCATACTTTATTTGGGGTGGATATCAATGTGTTCATTTTGCCAGAAATTCTTATCTGTAGTTTTCTAAGGCCGTGAAGTCTAATATGTGAAAATAATTGAACTTCCCATGACCAGACACCACTGATAGTAAATCTGGTTCACTTTAAAGCAGATGATGGAAAATTACCAGGTTCATATATCTCTGAAGGTTGAAAAACCAGTCAGGACAGCACATAGTGACTGACCTAGTGATCTTCTCATGGAAAGACTGGTGGGCAGCTAGAGCGCATCGTGTGACAGCTGTTCTATTTTGGCATCTTCTCCCAGATGCCTTATTTTCAGGTGGCTTTGCTTGTAAGGATATGCCCTGAAGAGCTGAGAAATGCACTTGTTTTCACTGTTTCTTATCAGTCTTCTTGGGAAAATGTGCAGGAAGAGAAAATATTTTTTTTTCTTTTGTAATTTGACCAAACCAGAAAATGATACCAAGTAAATTGTTATCCTATGTCCTCTTTATGTTGTATACCATTTTCCACTTGTTTCTGAGAGTGAAAGTGGGTGAGGGCCACAGGTGCCTGTGTGTTCTGTTGCTCCCTGGAGAACTCAGTCAGGGACACTAGGAAGCAGTGAATCCAGCAGGAAGCACCCATTGTCATCCCCTCTAATTCGTCCCCTGAAAAAGGACATGTTGCTTTGGACTTGAGTTCTGCACAGTCTTGTTTACTGCATCCCAGGATTCCGTTTATAACTGTGTCTGTTCCATGGTGGTAGAAAGAAATCCCCTCTCCCCCACCCCCACCCCGAAAATGGAAGCTAGTTTTTACCTAAGTGGATAATATTTCCTTTTATTAAAACGTGGCCAGAAAGAGTTCTGTTTTGACATTATAAACGAGAGTTAGGATTATCTACCAGGTGGATACGGCAATTGTGTGTCCCCTCCAGCTAGGCTATTTGACAGTTCAGTTTTTCATTCTCTAGTTAAAAATTAAAATTCAGATATTTATCTACTGTATATAGAGAGATAGCATTAATGCTTTTAAATCTTTCTACTATATACAAGACTAGGGAGAGTGATTCATACAGAAAAGCTTTATCAAACATGTTCCTTCTGATAACTTCGAGGATAACTTCTATAGAAGGGAAATTGGCATCAGAACAGGGAGAGTCAGGGGTGAGGGTGAGAAGAGAGAGAGCTGTAACCAAATGAAGCTGCTTGGAAGCTGCGGTGTCTGGGTTCCTCCATTTAAAAAAACCTATACAGTACCCAGTTTTCTACAATAAAACCCTATGTCCTGTTCTCTTGAAGTCTTTAGGGGCTGCCTTTTCTATGTTACAGTTCCAACCTCTTGCCCCATTTCCTAGTAGAGCGAACCCCAAGCCAAACCCAGTGGCCATTCGGCTGACTGGGCCAGTTTAACCAGTATTCCCAGCTCTGTTGACATTGCAGCACCACACTAGAGAGCTTTTGTGTTGTTCCTTCCGTGGTGGTGAGACAGAAGACAGGTGTGGAAGCTTCACAGGGTGGAACTTGCCCCTCTGATGACTCACTGGGCGCCACTCTTTGGGTGTATATTGTCAATACCCCCTTGCTAGGAGGTTGTCTGACCTCAGGGGTGTAGCTTCTGGGGCTTTGCTCATAAGGTTGCATGTTTAACCCGCTGGAAACATTCCAAGTGGGTAATTGCTCTCCACCTTCTAAAATCAATGGATTGGGTGTGTCTGTTTCCTAGGCTGACTGTTCTATGTTAAATTTCTCAGAAGTAAGAACGAGATTTGTTTTGTCAAAGGGTAGTGTGTGTCACATGGAGATGTTGGGTTTTGATTTAGAAGGACTGTGCTTCTTTTATGAGTGTGCTTGTGATTCTGATAACTTAAAGAATGGTTTAGGTGTAAAGATACAACTTGTCTTATTAGTACATAATAATTTCATAGACAATAAATGTTGTCCCTTGTGTCTGTTGTGTTATTAGGTATGTGTATTTATGTACAGGCATACGTCATTTTATTGCACTTTGCAGATAGTGCATTTTTTACAAATTGAAGGTTTGTGGCAACCTTGTGTTGAGCAAGTCTGTCAACACCATTTTTCCAGCAGCATCCTTTTAAAATTAAGGTATGTACATTGTTTTTTTAGACAATGCTAATGCACCCTTAATAGGTTACAGTATAGTGGAAAAGTAACTTTTATATGCACTGGGAAACCAAAAAATGTGTGTGACTCTCTTTGTTGTGATATTTGCTTTATGGCAGTGGTCTGATATCTCTGAGGTATGTCTGTGTATATATGCCCCTGAGTGTATGTGTGTGTGTGTTTACACACACACACAGGAATGCGTGGAAAAAATGGTTACCAAAATGTCAATGTTGGCTATCTCCAGGTGATTTTAACTGATTTAAAAAACAAACCAACCCAAGGGCTTCCCTCGTGGCACAGTGGTTAAGAATCCACCTGCCAATGCAGGAGACACGGGTTCGAGTCCTGGCCCAGGAAGATCCCACATGCCGTGGAGCAGCTAAGCCCGTGTGCCACAACTACTGAGCCCACGTGCCACAACTATTGAAGCCCACGTGCCTAGAGCCCGTGCTCCGCAGTAAGAGAAGCCACCGCAATGAGAAGCCTGCGCACCGCAACAAAGAGTAGCCCCCACTCGCCGCAACTAGAGAGAGCCCGTGCGCAGCAACAAAGACACAATACAGCCAAAAATAAATAAATTTTTTAAAATAAATAAATAAATATAAAACAAACCAACCCTAGATGCAAACTATTACATTTAGACTGGATAAACAACAAGGTCCTACCGTATAGCACAGGGAACTATATCCAATCTCCTGGGATAAACCTTATAGAAAAGATATTTTTTTAAAAATTGTCTATATGTGTATAACTGAGTCACTGTGCTGTACAGCAGAGATTGGCACAGCATGGTAAATCAATTATACTTCAATAAAAAACAAACAAATAAGCAACTAAAACCCCACCTTGAACCCTGTTTCTCCATCTAACAGCTCCTCAACGAAACATCTCTGCCCCTCACCTCTCCTTTGCCGCATAACCTACTGTGGTCTGACTTTCGTTCTCATAACTTGGCCGCCATAGCTTTTACTAAGGTCCTTAGTGCATCCTGCTTTCTCCATCTAATGGGCATTTTCCAGCCCTTTCCTTGCTGGACCTTTCTACCACATGTGAGGCTATTGTTTGTTTTTCTCCTTGACGTTGTGGACTGCCAGGACATCACCACTTGCTCCCGGTTCCGAGCTCTGTCTCTCTGTGTCACCCGCCCCGTGGCACTCAGTGTCACCCAGACTGCCATCCTTGGCCCACTCAGCTCAGTGGAGCTCACTCTAAAGCTACCACCTGCCCTTAAACCTGCCCTTCTTCCTGTATCCTGTTTGGTGGCATCACCACCCAAGCCAGAAATCTGGGACTCTTCCCACGACTTCATCCCCCACATCCTGTGATGAAAGTTCACTGATTCCATCTCCTCTGCATATCAAATGTGTCCTTTTTTTGAAAACACATGTCTACTGCCCTAATTCAAACCCTCTTCGTTTTTCATTTACAGTGGCCTCTGAACTGCCTCCAGTTTTGTTCCCCTAAAATTCGCTACCCACATAGCAGCCAGAAAGGTCCTTGATATTTAAGACACATAGGATTTTTAATTTACACACCTTACACCTTTGCTTTAAATCTTTTCATGGATTCCCCAGGCCAACAAGAGAAAGTCACTCTGACAAGTTAAGACACTCTGACACTTAGGTCCTGCCTGCCCAATTCTGCATTTGTATAGTTCCCACACCTGCCATGTCCTTCCTTTAGTCAGGCTCTCCTCTCCACCTAGAATGGTCATCCATTGTCCAGGAAGCGTCTTCTGGTAACCGTCTGTCTCTGACGTTGCATGTCCACATTTATAATTGCCTTCCCCCGCACCCAGCAGTAGAGCCTGAGTTCTTTGAGGGCAAGTACAGATCTTCCTTTGTACCTCTAGTGCTTATCAGAAGATCTAGCATGTAATAAGAATAAATCTTCGGATGAATGATGTGCCTATGTAGTTTGAATTGTTGATACGAATTAGGATATATAAAGCTTGTCAATAGCAGATAGTTCGTGTATAACCTTAGTGTTAGTGTTACCTTGGCTTCTATCACTGATTGCCAGCCTATGTGGTGAAGGTGAGGAGTTGAGCTTGCGTGTTTTGAAGTGGCACACTTAGTATTTAAGCTTCCCTTCTGTGTGTTTAATTTATTTTGAAATTTTGAATACAAGGGAAACAGAAATTTAGGAATCTTTAAAAGGGTGTGGCTTATAAATTGAGGAACATTGGCTTAAAGAAGTTCACAAAACGTGACTGCAAATGTTGGGAATCATGCCTATAGTAAAAATTAATCTTACACTTTTATAAGCATTGTCAATGTAAACTAGTTACATTTACTTTAAAATTGCCACAGAGTAGTGTGTAAGCTGTCAGGCAGTGGAAACTTTCATAATTTTCTTCATCTAGAATGGAGATATAGATATAGATATACATCAAATCTTGTCTTAAATACTTTCTGATGATGCTTATAGCAACTTACAGCTCAAAGGGAAGGGTTATCTTATTCATCCCCTAAATTTCACAGTTGAAGGAAATGAAAGACACACACATCCATATCCAGAGGGAAGGACACCAAAATGATAACTGTGTCAGAGTGATGTTAGAAGAATTCACTGATGTTATAGTTGATTTATTTTTTATTTACAAGATGCCCCATGAAGTGGTTTAGTTAATCAGGAAGAAATTAAATACAAAGTCTTTAAATTATACCTGACTCAACCCCTGCCAAAAAAAAAAAAATTCTTGATGTTTTCAACTAAAAGTATTGTTTATTAGCAACCATAGAAATCATTCTCTCATTCTTAAAAACTCCTTGGGGACTTGAGGTGTGTGTGTGTGTGTGTGTGTGTCTGTCTGTCTGTCTGTCTGTCTGTGTCTGTGTGTATTTAACCTGCAACAAACAATATTATCAACAAAGTGTTTGTTAGTGCTGAAAGTAGAAGAAAAGAGTTACAGATTAGTAAGCTTTAAAAACCTCTCTACAAAGCTGATTTCTAACTATCTCTTCTCTAAAATATGCCAAGAAATGTATTTAACATAAGCAGACTTCCAGCCATTTGGATCATTGTTCAAATGATGTGAAAGTTATTGATGTGAAAGTTACTCTACATCGTCTAAAAAGAAGCATATGGGCCCTGAAATGTGAATCCACATTTGGAATTCATTTTGTCTTTGACTCACTCATTCTCAGGATGTCTGATAACATGCAGTTGTGCCGCAGTCTAGTCATCCTTAGAGCTCATGTGTGGGAAAGCTGGTACAATGAAAGTAACATTCGGATGCTGTTACCGTTCCGATCTGCCTTCACGAGGAACAATGGTGTAGGTGTACCATTCAGATCAAGTGCAGACTTTGGTCCACTTTCAAAAAGGACAATTATTACATTTCATGTTTACTTCCCAAAGTGGATTTTTCCTTGGTTAGCGGTATTTAAATGAAAGTGCTGAGCAGTAATGCCTTTTGTTTAATTTCACTGTTACTATTGGTAGGGAACTAGATTTCTCAGATTCCTGATCAAAATGATGCAAAGTCTCATTTTGAGAAGCCACATTTTTGTTGTATGTGTTTGGCGTGAGTGGAGGGGGAGGGAAAGGGAAAGGGGACGAGGAGAGGAAGAACATGGGAATGAATGGGTCAGAGTGGCTGGGAGGGAGCTAGAAACATACCTAGGTCCAGGTCGTGAAGGGTCTATATAGATCCACTTGCACTCACTAAAGTTAATACTTTACCCACTTAGGACTTAGCATCAGCGTCTGCGGAGACTTTATGACCTTAATATGTAAAAGATAAGAGTTCCCACAACCTAGAGGTTGTCAGTGAGGCAGTGGGAACAGTGACGCAGAGTAGAAAAGGAGAATGCTGTATTTACCAACTGAAGAAATATCGAGACCTCTCTTTCAATTCTACTGTGTGGCATTTTTGCCTGATTTTCCATGAAAATTACTTGACTGTCACCAACCGTGACACACTGCCAACGGATGTGAAGATCCACAGCTTCATAGAAGTCCTGTCAGGTTTTGAAATAATAAAGAGCTCAGTTTTGATCACTGGTCCTTATTGGCAAGTGACGTTCACTAAGCATTTTTCTCCCTGCAGAGGGCCAAGCACTGGTGTTACAGGCAGTGAAACTACTCAGAATGATACTGTCATGGTGGATACATGTCGCTACACATTTGCCCAAACCTCTACAATGTGCGCCACCAAGAGTGAACCCTAAGATATGGACTTCGGGTGATTATGATGTGTCAGTGTAGGTTTATCAGTTGTAATAAATGTCCCACTCTGGTGGGGATGTTGATAACAAGGGAGACTGTCCTTGAGTGGGGGCAGGAGGTATTTGGGAAATCTCTCTACTTCTCAGTTTTGCCGTGAACCTAAAACTGCTCTAGAAGAAAAAAATAGATGGATTTGTCAGGAGTAGGAGATTATTTTAAGAGAGAATACCTCATGTGTGTCATAGTTTTTGTGGCTCCGCTTTAAATCCCCCTTCCCCGCATTGCTCAAGCCCCGCATTAGTGTCACCTCCCATATGCACAACCTCGCCTGGTTCCCTGGGCAGTTAGTCATCCCTCCTGTGAGTGAGCTTGTTCTTCTCGCTTCCACGTAGCCCTTCACTTTGGTTATTCTGTTTCATCTGTGTCTCCCTGGCTTGCTCAGGAGTGGGACTAGACCCTGTTCATCATCCTTGTATCCCTAAAACCTAGGAGGGTGCCCAGCTTGGAAATGCTGAATAAAGAAAATAAAGCAGAGCAGAATAAAATAAAATTTGGACTTCGGCAATGAGGAACTTATTGAGAGATTGTTCTTCTTGTGTTTGTTTTATCAGAGAGGTTAATCTGGAAACTAGGTGAAGAGTAAGAAGTGCCTCAAAGGAGAAGCATGCATTCTCTAAATCATCGGAATTTGGGTTATCCCTAGATGTTATAAAATCAAATATCTTAGGAGAAGAAAAAGGCTTAGTCTGAGTCTTAGGATCAAACTGTAGTCTTAGTCTAAAACAACCAGTTTATTGCTGCTGAATTTATAGTAGGGAAAAGCCTGCTCTTACCCATATCAGCTGGTATTATATGCATAAACATATCTACTAAGCGGTGTTCTTCTACCAGTCAAAATCAGTATCTGGGGCTTCCCTGGTGGCGCAGTGGTTGACAGTCCGCCTGCCGATGC
>NW_006782310.1:1378760-1415734 GCF_000442215.2 Lipotes vexillifer | reverse complement strand
GGTTCGTGCCCCGGTCCGGGAAGATCCCACATGCCGCGGAGCGCCTGGGCCCGTGAGCCATGGCCGCTGAGCCTGTGCGTCTGGAGCCTGTGCTCCACAATGGGAGAGGCCACAGCAGTGAGAGGCCCGTGTACTGCAAAAAAAAAACAAAAAAAACACAACAATTCAGTATCTAACGTAAACCCTAAGCATTGTTGCTATTCGTTAATTTTTTTTTAATACTGTTTGAAAGCAGTAGTTGATCAGTTTTATTTAAATAGAGGCGATTTTCTTGGGCTTTGCAGCGAGGAAGGGATTTACATAGATATAGATATCGGTTTTTTTTTTTTTTTTTTGCGGTACGCGGGCCTCTCACTGTTGTGGCCTCTCCCGTTGCGGAGCACAGGCTCCAGACGCGCAGGCTCAGCGGCCATGGCTCACGGGCCTAGCCGCTCCGCGGCATGTGGGATATTCCCGGACCGGGGCACGAACCCGTGTCCCCTGCATCGGCAGGCGGACTCTCAACCACTGCGCCACCAGGGAAGCCCTACATAGATATATTTTAAAAGAAAGTGAAGTGTTTACTGTTTTTGTTTGATGTGGGCTTTTTTTGTTGTTATTGCTGTTGGTTTTGTTTGACAGGAATCAGTTTACAACTCTGAATGGCAAGGCTGTAAATTAAGAACGGTAGCACGGCTAGAAGGCATAGGGAAGGGCTTAGGGGAGATAAAGATGTTGTTCTTGTAGATTCTCAACTTGCCCTTGTCCATGCAGCTTAGCATCAGTAACTCCTCTCCATTAAAAAAAAAATTTTTTTTTTTAATAAAAAGTACTGTTAGCTTTCAGAGTAGTTTTTTTGTTTGTTTTTAATGCAGGGTGTTCATTGTGAAGCTCTTGACCCTAATATAGTGATATTTGGTTTCTCAACCTTCCATTTCACCTGTTGGCAATAAAAGCTGTATTATTACTGAGGACGTAAATTCCACCCACTGGTTTTTCCAGAATATTTGTAGGACTTTCTCAACCACTAAGAGCTGCCAACTCAGCTTTGGTATGTAGACCTCCCAGCTAGCCGGAAGCAAAATATAATTTAAATCACTCCTCTTTGTTGCATAACTGCCGGTTGACTCTGGTACTTAGTTTTCGTTAATGGCTTTAATCAAACTTTATCTCATGTTATGATGTAGTCATTAGACTTTCTTGTAAAAGTGGATGAAGAAGATGATTAAAAAGCTGCATTGGCCCAGCTTCCTAGTCTACGTCCCTTTAGGTGTTTGAATGGATGGATCTGAGTGAATAAGAATGTTTCTGTATTATATACAGGTCCCTTCCTATTAAATATATATACATGTAATACACTTTAAAGACTTTTCTCTTTCTTACTTTCTCCCGGGGCAGCCTTTGCCGTAACTTTATTTATAAATTCATTTGTGCAGCACGTACTGGGCGTGGACTCTTCTATGCCAAGCAGTGTACCAATCCCAGAAGCAGATGGGAACCATAAGCCTGTCTGGAAGGAGCTTGCTTACTGTGTTGCACTGTAGCTAAAAAGTAGCACCAAAGAGGGAAACCTGAGGGGCCTCATCATCTAGAAGGCACTCCGAACTGAACTACAGTGTAGTGGGTAGAACTACAGGGTGGTGTTCCTGCCAGGTCATGGGGTGGGGAGAGGAGAGAAGTGTTAACAGGAGTCCAGTCTGGAGGACTATGTATCATTTAACTTTAAGCAACACCTAAGGAATATTATTTGAAGAGGTTTTGGACACATTCCACCACCTCCATAAATCCTCCCCTACCTAACAGGGTAATTCCTCATTTAACTTTTACTTATCCCGTGCATTACCTCCAGAGATTTAACTCCTACTGAAGAAAAAAAAAAAAAAGCACACTTCCTTTGCATTATTTTAATGGCATTGCTTTCTTTCTAAGATTAGCGCTCAGAGGAAGGCCCTTGGATGAGTTGCTGGTGGCAGAGGGGGTAGATTACCAAGAAGTGATTGGAGCCTGAAGCGGGGCGGGGCGGGGGGGCGGATCCTAAATGAGACATGGGTTGGGTGAGACTGGCCAGTGGGGGTAGGAATGAGTCAGGAAGTATGCGGTCACTGTCCTTAGAGTTCTGATCAACCCTACCCCCTCTTTCATTTCCCCGTCGTAATAGATAAAGGATATGTACCTATAGTGTCCATAGTTTTTGAACCAAAAATTGAAACCACGATCTTATAAAAGATTTTTGTGCCACTGCCTGTGAGATATTTAGACTCTTTTATTGGATTTACAGGAAATCTCCATGTTATGTTTGTATAATAAAGAGAATATTCGAAATCAGGATGGTTTCTGTTGCTTTAGTATAGCTGTGGGTGTGGAATAATGGTATTTCATGATGCTGTGAATGGCTAGTATTTTTTTTCTGTTGAATAAACTAAACTATCATTGCCAGAATAGAACATCAAAGTTAAAGGCAATTGGAGTGATGTTTATTGTTTCCCAATAAAAATAATTATGTATGTATATGAAGGTTCTGGTCAGTATTTTAAATTACTATTCTGAACCAGCGTTCTTTGTGAAGGCTAGAAATGAAAATTCCATCTTAATGTCCTTTGCCCATATTTAGAAGTTCCTGTAGGTGACCAAAGGCACAGGTTTTAAAGAGTCTTGGGTTTTAGTTTTTGCTTTGCCACTCACTACTCTGTGATTTCATTAAGTTAGCACTCTGGAGATTAGTTTCCTCCTCAACTTACTTCATGTGCCTGGTACATGGTATGCTCACATATTTTACAACTTCGATCTGATTATCTTTATCTCATGTACTGGTGCACTTTTTCCACATTTTTCTACTGCTGTAACATTTGCCTTATGTTTATAAAGTAATTTTCTGTACCTCAGTCCTATGAGCTAGATTAGAGAATTTTATAAGTGTGTTTTACTAACATTAATGCATTCACAAGATACAACGTGCCTTTGTTAACACTAGCACATCAGACTTTTATAAAATCAATGAATATAGTTCTTGCTTTTGGATTTTGCATTTGCTGTTTCTGTGTTGCATGCTCTGTGTGGGGGGAGGGAAGGGCAGGGGTGAACACTTATGGCCCTGAGATATTGAAATTATTCCTTTTATGGTATCAGAAAGCTGACCTTGACCAGAGTGCGCCTTAAAGTCAGATTGGTAAGGGCTTCTCCTGTGGTATTTCAGAAAGTTCCAGGAAGTTACCAAGCCTCTTTAGAACAACCCTCCTTTCTATGTGTTCATGACTGAAAATCTTCAAAGCTTTATCTCTTTATGAAAGTTCAGAATGTTCCAGAGCTCCTAGAGTTAGGGGTACGGGAGGCGGGGGGGATTGAGTTAGCTCATTAAGCCTTTTCTAACATTTGCATAAAATTTTAAATCTTTTAGTGAAGCTTGATTTGTTAGGAAAGAAGCCTGCAACCTAGGCTTTCAGTGCCCAGATCAAAAGGGATCTCCCACCAAGAGGTGAAAATCTTAATCAGAGAAATTCTTAAGAAATTTTATTTCAGTTTTACCAGCTATAAATAACATGTAGATAATCATTGGTAACTCTAACCAGGATGATTAAGTGTACAATTATGACACTATATTCATTTTATAAAGAAACAGCAACGAGGTAATATCCAAAAAGTAAATTTACCTTTGCAGAGGAATGAAGCCATGATAAAGTTAATGGCTAGGCAATTGTTTTTGATTTCCTGAAAATAGTTGGTGTTTTAAAGGTTTACTGTGTTCTTAAGTAATATTTTTTTGGCCTTGAAACAGAAAAATATTTTTTTGCCTTAAGAAACATAGGTATGCTTTTGTAATCATCACAAGGAATATTATGGTATATCCAGTTTTTCAGGAATATTTCTGTTTTTGTTAAGTCAGACTCATCAATTTGGACTCACAACCAAATCCCCCATATTCTTTATTGACAGAGCTGAGTACTTATAAGCTACAACTGCAGTTTATTCTAATTTAAGCAAATTTGATATATGAATTTAGATATAAAGGTGTATAAGTTAAGTGTTTGTATACTTGACATTCTGTGTTTGCCATAGACTTTGCCTTGGAAGAACAATCTTAGCTAGTCAATATAAAATAATTCACTATAGATGAAAATGTACAGTTTTACAGAGAGGTACACAAATGGATAACTGTATAATCAGTAGTATATTACTGTTTTCAAAATGCAAACTCTGCTGATAAGCAGCTCATCTTTCCTCAGTAGTATACATTCTTTTGTTTTGATGTTTAAAATATCCCGAATTTTCCTCTTTTGAAACAAACTGGAAGGGCAGATTGTAGTATAAATAGATGAAGTTGGGGCTTCCCTGGTGGCACAGTGGTTGAGAGTCCGCCTGCAGATGCAGGGGACACGGGTTCGTGCCCCGGTCCAGGAAGATCCCACATGCTGTGGAGCGGCTGGGCCCGTGAGCCATGGCCGCTGAGCCTGGGCGAGAGGGAGAGGCCACAACAGTGAGAGGCCTGTATACCACCAAAAAAAATAAATAAATAAAATGAAGTTTTTTCTTTGACATCTTGCACAGTGTTAGGCATTTGATCCCAGCTTAGTTATCATTTGGTTAAACCATATACACTTATAGCAGTTGCTTTATAGTTGAGCGTTTCATGCTTCTCAATAATTTCTTAGAGTCTCTTTTCTGTAATTTGCCTTTAAACTCAAGTATGAAAAACTGAGAAAATCACACATTCCATTTGTCCATTACTGATTAGCTACATATATTTAGCAACTAAAGGAACATTATAATTTCAAATATTATTTATAACTTAAAGCACATTTAATTTAGGAATACAGTTTAGGAATTTAGGAATACTAGTTAGATCCTTATAAACCCACTAAAATTCTTTGAAAGGTTTTTACAGAGGACACGAAAAGGTCTGATCCTAGAAAATGACATACTCCAGAGAGATCATTTGGGTACCTGAGGGTAAATGTACTAGAATGGAAAGGAAGTATGAGTAGTGAAGGTGATGCAAAGATGAGGAAACTGTATCCTGGAATAGGAATTCTGGGAGCTAGAACATCTAGTATGGGAAATACTGAAGACCACAGCTACTTAGTCCAAATACTGAGGATATGCACGTTCAATTATGGTACCTCTGTCTCCTGCCTTCCCACCCTCCTTGCCAGACCAGCTGTGATAGTAGCTAGTAGCTATTGAAGGTGGCAGAAATGGTTTATAAACTTTTATTTTTGTACAGTTGCTTGACAGTAGTCATTGTTAAGCAGCACAGGTAGATGATTCCACTTTAAATGGAGGTACACATTGATGTAAAAACATTCACTGTACTCAACATTTTAATGATTAACCTGGCACATAGGTCTTCAAAAGATGTTTGAATGACTGGTTTCCATTCCAGTTTCTACCTATCTATTTAACTTAACTGATGCTGATTTTATATGGGGTAATCATAATATACTCTATAAACTCTACTAGGAAATATAACTGGTTTATATATTTTTCTAAAATAATTGTCTTAAATGGGATATTGGGAAATTATAAAATGCTGATGTAAAGTCTTTCATAGAATGTCTTCATTCCATTTGCTGTTGATTGGGAGGGGGAGAATGGGATGTCAGATTTCCAAATACTTTGAAAATAATTTTCTATCTAAAATCAAAACTTAGAGAGTTAACTTGTGCACCCAAATGAATTTACAGTTAATTGTACTATTGAAGTTGTTAATAAGTAATATTTTGGTGGATTCTTCCTTCTTATTTCATTGAAGGGAAACAAATATCCGAAACTATTTTGATTTAATTTGGAGATATCATTATATTTTTGATTGATTTTTTGCAGCCAATCAAAGATTTGCCTTCCTTATCGTGCTTAACTCGTTCTAACATTAAAAATAGCCAGAGTCCTTAGGCTCCTGCCAACAAAAAGTGTTCTGAGGAGGTGGTCAGATGTGTGTGGTTATGGGCAGGGCAGGTACAGGAGGTAAGGAGCCAGTCTCAGATTTCAGGATTATCTCTAGGTGATCCTGGAAGTGGATCATCCACATATGAATGTGTTCCTGTGTGGGGTGATGAAGGTGATGGTAGTGATGACAGAGAGGAAAGAAAACTCATGCACCTGAGACCTGATGGGAGTGTGCTTTGTTTCCTTACAGTTGCATGGTAGGATCTAAGGATTAGGTAAAAATCAGAAGGCTGTCACCTGTGAGAATTCCAGTATTTTTAAAAGAATATTAAGTAGAAATATATTTCTACCTAACTGGAAATGCTGCCGTAATAACAGGATTTCTGTTTGAGGTCTGAAGCAAAGGGAGAACTCTGATTAAATGGGCCAATTCAGCACAAATGTTGAGTATTTGCTCTTTCCCAAAACCAAGAAAAAGATGAAGTGAAGAAGCAAATGGGGGTGGACCCTTAACAAACGGAAGAAGAGAGGAGAGGACAGAGCATGAAAGATGTTAAGTCTCTAGAATAAATAATGGAAATTTCACCCATAATCTTCGAATTTTCAGTAGAATGGAACCATAGTGAAGATGAGATGCCAGTATTAAAAACAGGAGGTCTGTGAAAGTCAGAACACCTGGTATAACCCCCAGAACGCTCCCTCACTTGGCTTTGGAGTGTTTGCTGGCCAGTGTAACTCATCCAGGTGGAAGGATTCTCTTTTGGAAAGGTGATCCCCCAGTAAAGGGTCTGTAGATACTAACATTGAGGGGTTCCCTAATGAAATAGTGTGCTCCCCAGCTGATCAGCCTACAGTGAAATTAACAAGTGGACAAGTCCATTCACCTGCACAGAGCTTCCCATGCATCCAAATTTTAGTGCCTCCCTCTGAGGTGAGGCAACCAAGGAGCATCCACCTGTGGGGAGTGTCTGCAGCAAGACTGTCCAAGCAAACCACATACCGGGAAAAAAGAAACCTTGGCACAAATGCCCTCCAGGAATCAGAAGAAAAGTTCCGTGATTGTCTGAAAGAGATCAAAGGATAGAAGATATTTTATTAAACAAAACCAAGGTTTTTATTTAAAAAAGAAACAGAATAAACAAAAGCTCTTCTTTTAGAAATTAAAAATATTGCAGGGGCTTCCCTGGTGGCGCAGTGGTTGAGA
The DNA here is from genome assembly GCF_000442215.2 of Lipotes vexillifer. Taxonomy (NCBI): domain Eukaryota; kingdom Metazoa; phylum Chordata; class Mammalia; order Artiodactyla; family Lipotidae; genus Lipotes; species Lipotes vexillifer. Next base: position 1,408,671 of record NW_006782310.1, on the reverse strand, counting down.
GTCCGCCTGCCGATGCAGGGGACACGGGTTCGTGCCCCGGGAATTTTAAATCTAAGCTAATGCTTCCCTAAGATAATGCAGCTCATAACTATAGTAAGTTAGGAGGAGTAAGCACTAACACTGACCTATAAAACCCGCCATCATATGTGACACCCTCTGCGTTGTTAGCTCACAAGACACCCAGCTAGCGTGCTGGGTGATGGCCTTTTTGTCTGCCTGGAAGCAAGTCCCAGATTCTCTAACTGCCATGATCCCCTCCGGGGTATCATCGGTTTGTGAAGGGGAGGGCTATGTCCTCCCGACTCTGGGAGTGGACACACAGCCCAGGCCTGCTTGTGCATGCCTTCTACGCCCGGCCACATTCTTGGGTCAGAAATGGTCACGTGGCCAAGCAGTCCAATCAGCTTTTGCCCTGGGACTTTGTCTGGAGCAGGGAGGAAGGAGGTGACAGAGGAGAGCCTGGAGCCTGGGGGACAGTCAGGAGCAGGAAACTTGCAAGAAGAGGGAGGAACAGACCCAAGAGAAGTAAAGGACAAAACCTCAGTCCTGAAGGCACTGTGTGAGCTCATGGACCCAAATATATCCAGACTCTCAACTACAAAGCTAAGGCTTCCACTCTTCTTGCTAAAGTCAGTTACGCTGGATCTCAGCAACCGGCAGTCCTGGTTGGTTCAACCAGCGAAGAGGCTCCCTTACCTTTGGCTGCGGCGGCCCCCTCAGCAGTGGAGGGCCAGAGAGGAGATGGCCTTGTCGACTGCTGCTTTGACGTAAGCCTCCTGGGTCAAATCCAGAGGCGCCTGATGTCTCTAGAGAAGGCCTCTGGAACAGGAGCCTGACCACACCTCACCAGCAGGGTTCTCTGCCACCAGAGGCATGTGCTGTGTCCTTCGGTGGTTAATATTTTTGTGGAATAGTAACCCAAAAAAAAAAAAAAAAAAAAAAAATATTGCAGAATAAGTTCAGTGGAATGATTGTATAACTAAAGATGAGGAACTTTCCCAGGAAGTAAAATTTTGAAAAGGAGAGGAGTATAGGAGAGGAAAGAAGAGAAACAAAGTAGACGGCGTGAGGCTCAATGTTTGAATAATAGGTGTTCCAGAAAAGGAATGAATGGAGGCAATCATCAGCATTATTTTTTTAAAAAAAGAGAGAACCAGTACCTGATGTGTTTGACCATGTTGAGAGGGTTTTTATGCTTTGGATCAGCAAGAATTAGTTACTTAAAACACAAAGCAACTGTACGGCAGTTATTTACCCCGCGGATGGGGATTAAATATTGCACAGGAAAGAATGTAATCCTTTTGGTTCTACTGTGACCTGTATCATATAAACACTGAATATTGATTCTAATCCCCAAATTAAACTGTCATGGAACCTAGTTGGGAGGATTGGGACAAGAGAGTGTAGAGTGAGTGTAGGTGGTATCATAAGCCTCCTCTGTGACAGGAAATCAACAGAGGATATATACAAGTCATACCTATTTAGAAACACAGAGACAGATATCAGAAGAAATGCTCAAAGAGGTAAAAATGAACAGCTCTGGGGAGCAGGCATCAGGTTGAGAGGTGTAAGGCGGGAGCTGCTGTTGCTTTTTTTATTATAACACACTTAGTGCCATTTGACTGTTAAAACTATGGGAATGTTTTACTTTGAAAATAAAAGCAGGAGACAATTTTTTGAACAAAGCCTGCCACGTACAGCGTATGGATGTCACAGCAGGAGGGATGTGAACTGAGTGGGCGGCTGGGCAGTTTGGGGAAGGTTCTCAGGTCCTCCCCCTTGGGTCTGGCATCCCCGGCGGCTTGCGCAGGATGCGTCCTTGTCGTCACAGAGGCCCCATACCTGGCAGAATGCTCTGCCGTCACTGTTTCAAAATTCTCCATAATTTAGGGACAAGGGGCCCCGCATTTTCATTTTGCCCTGGGCTCTGTGGATTATGTAACCAGACCTGCTTCTAATAGATATATTGTTTGAATTCTGGCCTGGCTGAGGTTGCCACTACTTCCTTTGACCCTGACCTTCTAGTGGCCTGTTTTCACCACCCAGACATTACTATGGCCACAAGGGTTGGAGTAAACTGACATTCCTCGCAGACGAAGGGAGTTTAGAGAGAGTCTAGCAGTCGTGGATTACGTGACCCCCTCCAGAAAACTGTTCTGGCATCTTCTATCAGTTAATTCTTTGTCTTTTTAAAGAAGACATCTGACTCAGAAAGAAGTTGTGGTGATGGTGGTTGTTTAATAGACCTTATTTTTTAGAGCAGTTTAGGTTCACAGTAAAATTGAGGGAAAGGTTCCAAGGTTTTCCATATACTTCCTGCCCACACATACATGGCCTCCCCCATATATCCCCCCACCAGAGTGGTATACTTGTTAAAACTGATGAACCTACACTGATCCATCTTCATCACCTGGAAGCCCTAGTTTACATCAGGGTTCACACTTGGTGTTTGCTGTAGTCTGTTCCGGCTGCTATAACAGAATACCATAGACTGGGTGGCTTATAAACAGCAGAAATTCATTTCTCACAGTTTTGGAGACTGGGAAGTCCAAGATCAAGGCACAGGCCTGTCTCCTCACATGTGTGAAAGCAGGGAGGGAGCTTTGTAGGGTCTCTTTTATATGGGCACTAATCCCAGGCCCCATCTCCTGATACCATCACATTCAGGATTAGATTTCAGCATACGAATTTGGGTGGATGGGGGCACAGATATTGTCAGTCTGTGACAATACGGAGTCATTTCGCTGCCCTAAGAATCCTCCGTGCTCTGCCTATTCATCTCTTCCTGCCCCCAGGCCCTGATTATTTTTAATTCTGAACTATGTACTGAGTTAAATGATTTTCTTAGGAAAGAGTATCGGGGCTGCCCAGCAGAGAAGTGGAAAGCTAAGCTCACAGCATCAGGAAGAAGTTGATGGTGCCCCTGAGGTATGAAAGGATCCCCCTCAACCAAGGAGGGCACAAAGAAGGCTAAAATCGGGCACCTTTTGGCCAACTGGGAGGTATCACTTGACTTTCTGTAACGAGCAGCGCCCTCTGCAGTCAGTTCTTAGTTCCTGGACCGTCACCGCATGGCAGTTGGCACATCCCACCTGTGTTACTTCCAGGGCCAGTTTGGGAAGCACGCACGTCAGATGCGCTCTTTGAAAGGTTCTCCTCTGTCCCTTCCTCCACGGGCTGACTGAACCTGTCAGATCTGCTGCAGCTCTCCTGGCCTGTGTGTGTCACTCGAGCTCAGTGGTGGGGGCTAAGCTGAGTATGTCCTGTGTATATAGAGGAGGGGACAGACAGTGCCAACGGAAAAGTGGTGGCTTGTCGCCATAAAGTGAGGAGGATGGTTTTCCTGTTGAGTTAGTAAGTTCATTTCAGAGGCAGTTACCAAAGAGGATCCTTAGAAATGCCTAGAGCAATAGCAGTCACAGTAGTCTTTGTGCAGCCCCCAGAATGATGTGTGAGATGCATTGCTAATATGGATATATGCCTTCTGCTGTATTTACTAAAAGTTGTTATTTATAGTTATATCTCATTGATTCATTAAAATTATTTAAAATTGTAGTGTTCTAGAGATTACTGTTGAAGGAAATAGGTGTGACTTGTGACTTAGATGAAATTTTTTCCTCCCTCCCTCCCTTCCTTCCTTCCTTCCTACCTACCTTCCTTCCTTCCGTTTTGTAAAGAGTGAAAGCTCCCATGCAGGTAACATTACTTCCAGCATGCCTTAGCATACCAGGTGGAGCTGATGAAACAGTTGGAGGCTGGTCTTTTTCCTGGTCTTTAGTGTTTTTTTTTTTTTTTTTGAGGTATGCGGACCTCTCACTGTTGTGGCCTCTCCCGTGGCGGAGCATAGGCTCTGGACGTGCAGGCTCAGCGGCCACGGCTCACGGGCCCAGCCACTCCGCGGCATGTGGGATCTTCCCGGACCGGGGCACGAACCCGTGTCCCCTGCATTGGCAGGCGGACTCTCAACCACTGCGCCACCAGGGAAGCCCTAGTGGCTTTTCTTGGTGTCTATTCAGTTCACATGCCTGACACTGTGCTGGACACTGGAGGTGCAAGGTCAAACAAGATAAAGTCAGACAGTGTCATCGGGGAGCTCTCGGTCCAGGGAGGAGAGGCACTAATCAACTCCACATTGAGATAAAGGCTGTAAATGAAAAGGTCAATGTGTCTTCAGAGCTGAAAAGGAAGAGCTACTTTAGGTTCAGTTCAGGAAAAACCTTTTTGAGGAAATGACTTGTGAGCTGAAACCTGAATGATACCTTAGGAAAAAAGAGTAGGGCCGGCACAGGGAACAGAGTGTGCAAAGGCCTTGAGGCAAGATTTCTTTGTGTGAAAGAAATTCACAGAGGGTCAGTGTCCCTAGAGCTCAGAAAGGAAGGAGTAAGGTAGCACAGCACTGAACCCCCAAGGCAGGGGGGGACCACATGGCCAGGACTCAAAACTCCATTAGGGTTTTTATTTTAAAACCATACATACAACAGAAGCCATTAGGGAAAGGTTTTAATAGCAAAACCATAAGTCTTGAATCTTCAAAATATCGTCACAGTAATGGTTCTCTTAGGAGGTAGCTTTCACACCTTTACTGGAGACTTTTGGCTTAGTCATATAAACCTGGGTTCAAATCCTGGTTTTGCTCTTCGCTAGCCATATGGCCTGGGTTATATGGCTCTATTTGGTGAACCTCAGTTCCTTACTTGTAAAATTGACATGGTAATACCGTATACCATAGTGGAGATCGAAAGACATATATAAGGCACTTGTACAGTAGCTGACATCCAATAAGTTCTCAATATGTGGTGGTAGTGGGAATAGTAGTTGTCATCTTTGTTGTTGTTATGTTTTTGAGGAATTTAAACAAGTATAAGTGGGCAGAGGAGCAGAGTAGTAAATAAACTGGCCATTAAATAGGAAAGAGATAAATAGAAGACCATGTTCTACAAATCAAAGGAAGGAGTCCCCAGAATTACATTTATGTAATTGTGATTGGAAAACTCAAAAAGCCCAGCAGTAAAATTTGAATAATTTCACTCTTTTTCCTAGTTGGCGTTTTTTCTTTGTAGAATTATAAAGTTAAACAGCTTGTAAGAGTTTAGAAAGCAAACATGGGAGATTAATATGAATGGTCATGAGACATATTTGAAAATCCCTGGTCTATTGTTATCAATGCATTTTGAATTAGTCATTTTCTCATGGAAAAGATTTTGGAGACTGTAACTTTTTTTGAAATAGGAAAGAATTGCTAACCTGACCTGCTTCATGGTGATTCATTCTTTTCCCATTTTGCCCCTTAAAACAAACCAAGAAGCCAGATGTTTGGTTGCCTAAGATGAAAGCCGTTTCCTTAGAAATCCTGAATGAAAGGAAAGTGCTTCTCTAGAATGGCAAGGTCTGTTTGGAGGTAATCACGACCTGATTCAGGCAGTAGAATGTGGTTGTAAGAATGTTGCTCATAGCAACAAAGAGCACTTGAAGATATATTCATTTTCTAAAATAAGCCTTCTCTAATAATAAGTGTGTATGGAATTTTCCTGAACTCTGTTGAATGTTCTTTTTTTCAACAATTGTGTAGACCTAAATCATATTCAGTTTGGTCCGCTTATAATTTTTTGATTACTTCTGTTTGCTTAAAAAGCCTCCATTTCTTTTATGGAATATTTCTTTACCTGCTAGCACACTCTTCTTTGTTCTGTCTGTGAATGTAGATCAAACTTAAGGGTGTTAAAGGTATTAGGAAAAAAGCCCTTCATTCCCCTATATTTCTAAATATCAGGATGAAACCAGTAATTTTTAGTTGTCATTATTTAAGAAGATAAAAGTAAAATGAGAAATTTCCTATGTGTTTGTATGTTTGTTGAATTTTTTCCCCCAACTCTTGTTAGTGACTGAAACATTGAGTTGTGAAGTTCTGAAATGCAAGAGGAAAGCTAGTAATTTTCCACTTTCCTCTCTGTTCTTGATTTCTTAAAGTAAAATATTGATATATGAATAACTATCATAAACAGAAATCCAGATAAAACAGCCATATCTAAAATATATCTATTCCAAAGATACAAAATAAGAAAATTTTGTTTACTTATCTAAGTATACAATTCTAGGTAGTGTTATTTTGTTCTTCATCATAAGCTTCTTGTTTTGAGAGTCTTTTTTTTAAAAAGGAATTAGATACAGATTTGTAAAATTGTATACCTGCTAGGTAGTTTTGGAAAAAACTTAGAATACCATCATTAGACATGAGCTCGTCAATATAGATAATGATCTTAGGACTGTTTTCTCTTGAAGTTTCTTTTCTTCTGTCTCTGCTCCATATTTTCATTCTTTTAATGCCCTATAAAGACAATTTGTTTGTGGAGTTTTCTGGAACAGAGTCCAGTGACACAGTGATCTCTATGGTAAATTTATCATCAGGCAAACACACTAGCTTCTTCTGTCACTCACTCTTCACTTATCTTGCCCATGACATCTGCTTTCTCACAAAATATTTATTTAAACACGATAAAGAGTAAAACACTGGAGGGAAGTCATAGGACTAGAATTCTAACTGCTGCTCTGCTCTGTTACCTTAAGCGAATCATTTATCTCTGTGGGCCAAGTTTAATCAGTGAATCAGGGGAGTTGGCCTTTGCTCTGTGGTCTCTTCTAGCCCGTTCTAGGGTGATCAAAATGTCAATCCTGCTTTTGTGGAGGTTTAGAGAGAGTTATAGCTTGTTTCTCTCTTAGCTAAATGTGTTATTAAAGTTTTAAATTTGCATTGTAGATAGAAAAGAAACAAGTTCTTATGTGCAGGTAGTGCTGGCGATTTTTAGAGTTAATTTTGGATTCTCCCAGGTGAAAACGAAATTCTTCTAGCCATAGCTATCTCTCCTTTGCCTTAACGTTCACTTAGTAATGTAACAAATATTTGTTGACCTAGTGTGCTGGGTACCAGGCACTCTTTTAGGCACTGAAATAGAATGTATTGTATACTATAGTTGTCTCAAACTTGGCACATATATGTATTTTAATGTTTTTCTTTCATGCTTTCAGATGAAGCTATTAACATTTAGAAGTGCACACAAAATCTGTGAAACTCTTTCACATAATCCTTTGCAAATGTTGTTTTGTTAGTATTGTTAAATAATATTTTCACCACTAAGAGGAATTTCAATGTAAGGTACACAAAACATAAACATGGAGCAGAAACAACCTCTGGTACTAAATTATTACTTTATTTTTACTGTATCTTGATAGTGCTAATGAATTTGTTGGTTTAGATTATCAAGATGATTTATGCCTCATGTATGTTGTCTGTGGTTCTCTGGCTTCCCTAATTAATATTTATCAGTTTCTTAACATAGACCCATCTAAGACATCTTGTACGAGTCATTATATTATTTGTAATGATTCATTTCTAACTAGTCAGTTTATTAATAGAAGACTTTATAATCTTTGTAATGACAAAACTTTGTTTCTTGACTTCTGAGAGTTTTAGTTCTCCCTTATTCCCCCTATCCATTTCCCCCTCCTTCTTTCTTCACAAGTTCCACTACTTCCCCTTCCCTGTATTAACTCCCCCAGCTCTGTAATAGTTCTAAATCAGAAAAGTCCAGGTTCCATTGACAGGTATTTCCACGCACTCATAGGATAGCATGGAATCACAATCAGAAGGCATCTTATAATCCACTTGCCAAAGATGGTGTGAGTTCAGTGTAGTCAAAGTGATTAAATAGTCATGTCCTAGGGACTTCCCTGGTGGTGCAGTGGTTAAGAATCTGCCTGCCAGTGCAGGGGACACAGTTCAGTCCCTGGTCCGGGAAGATCCCACTTGCCGCAGAGCAGCTAAGCCTGTGCACCACAACTACTGAGCCTGCGCTCTAGAGCCTGTGAGCCACAACTACTGAAGCCCACACACCTAGAGCCCGTGCTCCACAACAAGAGAAACCCCAATGAGAAGCCCGTGCACCTCAACAAAGAGTAGCCCCCACTTGCCGCAACTAGAGAAAGCCTGTGCACAGCAATGAAGACCCAACACAGCCAAAAGTAAATAAATAAAATAGATAAATTTATTTTTAAAAAATAGTCATGTCCTAGACAAGTTTCTAGAAACATACAGGCCACAAAAACTGAATCAAGAAGAAACAGAATAGACCAGTCACTAGAACTGAAATAGAATCTGTAATTTTCAAAACTCCCTACAAACAAAAGTCCAGGACCAAATGGCTTCACTGGGGAATTCTACCAAACATGCAAAGAAGATCTTTTGTGGATCCTTCTCAGACTCTTCCAGAAGATTAAAGAGGAAGGAATCTCCCAAAGTCATTCTATGAAGCCACTGTTACCCTGATACAAAACCAGACCAAGACAGTACCAAAAAAGGAAATTACAGGCCAATAACTGATGAATACAGATGCAAAAATCCTCAACAAAATATTAGCAAACCAAATCCAACAATACATAAAAAGGATCATACACCATGATCCAGTTGGATTCATCCCAGGGTCATTAGGATGGTTCATCATATGCAAATCAATCAGTGTGATACACTACATCAATAAAAGAAAAGACAAAAACCACATGATCATCTCAATAGATTCAGAAAAAGCATTTGATAAAATTCAACATTCATTCATGATAAAAACTCTCACCAAATAAAAATCTCAACATAATAAAAGACATTTTTGACAAACCCACAGCCAATATACTACTCAACAGTGAAAACCTGAAAACCTTCCCACTAAATTCTGGAATAAGACAAGGATGCCCAATCTCACCACTTCTCTTCAAAGTAGTATTGGAAGTCCTAGCCACAGCAGTCAGACAAGAAAAAGAAGTAAAAGGTATCCAAATTGGAAGAGAAGAGGTAAAATTGTCACTATATGCAGATGACATGATACTATATATAGAAAACTCTAAGGACTCAACACAAAAACTACTAGATCTAATAAATGAATTCAGCAGAGTAGGAGGATATAAGATTAACATTCAGAAATTGGTTGCATTCCTTTACACTAACAATGAAATATCAGAAAGGGAATGTAAAATGACAATACCTTTTAAAATTCCACCCCCCAAAAATAAAATACCTAGGAATAAACCTGACCAAGGAGGTGAAAGGCTTACGCTGAGAACTATAAAACATTAATAAAGGAAATAAAAGAGGATTCAAAGAAATGGGAAGATATCCCATGCTCTTGGATTGGAAGAATTAACATTGTTAAAATGGCCATACTACACAAAGTAATCTACAGATTTAATGTGCTCCCTATCAAAATGCCTATGACATTTTTCACAGAACTAGAACAAATAATCCAAAAATTTATATGGAACCATAAAAGACACAGAATTGCTAGAGCAATCCTGAGGAAAAAAACCAAAGCAGGAGGCATAACTCTCCGAGACTTCAGACAATACTGCAAAGCTACAGTAATCAAAACAGTGTGGTATTGGCACAAAAACAGGCATACGGATCCATAGAACAGAATAGAGAGTCCAGAAATAAACCCACACACCTATGCTCAATTAGTCTTCAACAAAGGAGGCAAGAATATAAAATGGGAAAATGTCTCTTCAGCAAGTGGTGCTGGGAAAGTTGGACAGCTACATGTAAATCAATGACGTTAGACTATACCCTGAAACCATGCACAAAAATAAACTCAAAATGGCTTAAAGACTTAAACATAAGACAGGATACCATAGAACTCGTAGAGGAGAGCATAGGCAAACCATTCTCTGACATAAACCATACCAGTGTTTTCTTAGATCACTCTCCCAAGGCAATAAAAATAAAAACAAAAACAAACAAATGGGACCTAATCAAACTTACAAGCTTTTGTTGAGAAAAGGAAACCATTAAAAAAAAAACCCAAAAAGACAGCCTATGGAATGGAAAAAAATATTTGCAAATGATGCAACAGACAAGGGCTTAATCTCCAAAATATACAAACAACTTATACAACTCAACAACAACAAAAAACAAACAACCCAATTGAAAAATGGGCAGAAGACCTAAATAGACATTTCTCCAAAGAATACATACAGATGGGCAAGAGGCACATGGAAAGATGCTCAACATCACTAATTATTAGAGAAATGTAAATCAAAAGCACAATGAGGTATCACTTCACACCAGTCAGAATGGCCATCATTAAAATGTCTACAAATAGCAAATGCTGGAGATGATGTGGAGGAAATGGAATGCTCCTACACTGTTGGTGGGAATTTAAACTGGTACAGCCACTATGGAAAACAGTATAGAGATTCCTTAAAAAACTAAAAATAGAATTACCATATGATCTAGCAATCCCATTCCTGGGAATATACCCAGGCAAAACTATAATTCAAAAAGGTACATGCACCCCTAGGTTCATAGCAGCACTGTTCACAATAGCCAAAACATGGAAACAACCTAAATGTCCATTGACAGATGAATGGATAAAGAAGATGTGGTATGTATATGCAATGGAATACTACTCAGCCATAAAAAAGAAATAATACCATTTGCAGAAAAATGGATGCAACTAGAGATTATCATACTAAGTGAAGTAAGTCAGAAAGAAAGACAACTATCATATGATATCACTTATATGTGGAATCTGAAATATGGTACAAATGAACCTATCTACAAAATAGAAACAGTCTCATAGACATAGAGAACAGACATGTGGTTACCAAGGGGAAGTGGGGGAGGGAGAGGGATGGACTGGGAATTTGGGGTTGATAGATAGAAACTATTACATTTAGGATGGACAAACAACAAGGTCCTAATGAATAGCGCAGGGAACTATATTGAATCTCCTTTGATAAACCATAATGGAAAAGAATATTTAAAAAATGTCTCTGTGTATAATTCAGTCACTTTGCTATACAGTGGAGATTGGCACAACATTGTAAAACAACTGTACTTCAATTAGAAAAACAAAAGATATTTTTGACAAACCCACAGCCAATATAATACTCAACGGTGAAAAGCTGAAAACCTTCCCACTAAATTCTGGAGCAAGGCAAGGATGCCCAATCTCACCACTTCTATTCAACATAGTATTGGAAGTCCTAGCCACAGCAAATTGGACAAGAAAAAAATAAAATGTATCCAAATTGAAAGGGAAGAGGTAAAATTTGTCATTATATGCAGATGACATGATACTCTATATAGAAAACACTAAAGACTCCACACAAAAACTATTAGAATTGATAAACAAAATCAGCAAAGTAGCAGGATACAGGATTAATGTACAGAAATCTGCTACATTTGTTTACACTAACAATGAAATATCAGAAAGAAAAAGTTAAAAATACCTTTTAAAATCTCATCCAAAAAAATAAAATACCTAGGAATAAACCTGACCAAGGAAATAAAAGACTTATATGCTGAGAACTGTAAAACATTGATAAAGGAAATAGATAATTCAAAGAAATGAAAAGATATTCCCATGCTTTTGGGTTGGAAGAATTAATATTCAAATGGCCATACTACCCAAATCAATCTACAGATTTAATGCGATCCCTGTCAAATTACCCATGACGTTTTTCACGGAACTAGAACAAATAACCTTAAAATTTATATGGAACCACAAAAGACCCAGAACTGCCAAAGCAATCCTGAAGAAAAAGAACAGAGCTGGAGGCATAACCCTCTCAGACTTTAGGCAATACTACAAAGCTACAGTAATCAAAACAACATCGTATTGGCAAAAAAAACAGACATATGGATCGATGGAACAGAATAGAGAGCCCAGAAATAAACCCACACACCTACAGTCAATTAATCTTCAACAAAGAAGGCAAGGATATACAATGGAGAAAAGACAGTGTCTTCAGCGAGTGGTGTTGGGAAAGCTGGGCAGCTGCATATAAATCAGTGAAGTTAGAATACACCCTCACACCATAAACAGAAATAAACTCAAAATGGCTTAAAGATTTAAATATAAGACATGACACCATAGAACTCCTAGAAGAGAACATAGCCAAAACGTTATATGACATAAATCATAGCAGTACTTTCTTAGATCAGTCTCCCAAGGTAAAAGAAATAAAAGTAAAAATAAACAAATGAGACCTAATCAAACTTAAAAGCTTTTACACAAAAAAGGAAACCATAAGCAAAATGAAAGATAACCTACAGACTGGGAGAAGATATTTGCAAATGATGCAACTGACAAGGAATTAAATTCTGAAATATACAAACAGCTCATACAACTCATATCAGAAAAACAACCCAATCAAAAATGGGCAGAAGACCTAAATAGACATTTCTCGAAAGAAGACATGTAGATGGCCAATAAGCACATGAAAAGATGTTCAGCATCACTAATTATTAGAGAAATGCAAATCAAAACTACAATTCACACCAGTCAGAATGGCCATCATCAAAAAGTCTACAAATAGGACTTCCCTGGTGGCACAGTGGTTAAGAATCCGCCTGCCAATGCAGGGGACACGGGTTCGAGCCTTGGTCCAGGAAGATCCCACATGCCGCGGAGCATCTAAGCCCGTGTGCCACAACTACTGAGCCTGCACTCTAGAACCCACGAGCCACAACAACTGAGCCCACATGGCACAACTACTGAAGCCCATGCGCCTAGAGCTTGTGCTCTGCAACAAGAGAAGCCACCACAATGAGAAGCTCGCACACCGCAACGAAGAGCAGCCCCTGCTCACTGCAACTAGAGAAGGCCCACGCGCAACAACAAAGACGCAACACAGCCAAAAATAAATATATTTTTAAAGAAGTCTACAAATAATAAATGCTGGAGAGAGTGTGGAGAAAAGGGAACCCTCCTGTACTGTTAGTGGGAATGTAAATTGGTGCAGTCACTATAGGGAACAGTATGGAGGTTCCTTAAAAAACTAAAAATAGAATTACTATATGATCCAGCAATTCCACTCCTGTGCATATATCCAGAAAAGATGGAAACTATAGTTTTTTTTGTTTTGTTTTTTTGTTTTGTTTTTTTGCAGTACGCGGGCGTCTCACTGCTGTGGCCTCTCCCATTGTGGAGCACAGGCTCCGGACGCGCAGGCTCAGCGGCCATGGTTCACGGGACCAGCCGCTGTGCGGCATGTGGGATCCTGAAAAAACTTTTATTGAAAAAACTAAATGCTTTCGATTGTATTAGCATCTGATTAGAACTTGTTTGTACATTTCTTTATATCCAGGACATTTAAAAATATTAATTTAACATAAATGGAATAAAAATCAGTGAAAAAAGGTGTACATATAGGGTCTCATTCTAAATAAAAAATCAGTATAGCTTTTATTTCCATATTAACATCTGACTCTTCTAAAAACTCAGTGCTCAGTCAGAAGCAACAGATGATCTAGTTGGCATATGGAAATTTATAATTGAAAGATTTAGTGTGAGTTGGTCTTCTATTAATAAAAGAAATAATTGAACTCATTTGCTTTGTTATTTACATTCTGAGTCCCTTCGTGGTCTGAATTTATACCACGTACATATTAGCAGCAATTCCCAAAGTGAAGTAATTGAGAGCTCCTCTATCCCATGGTCACAGCTAGAGAGTTTCTTCTACAGATCCCAAATCAACGTGGAATTCTCCATCCTCCACTCTTATCCTTCTAAACCCATTTTCCATGGAGACTTTTGCCTTCCCTCATCATCACAGATGCTCACAGGTCTGGTCTTTTTAATCCTGGGGAAAGAGAAAGTTGATCCACAGAAAGGAGGGAGGTAAACTCTCACTCCTATCAATCCTCTCTAGCCTACCCCTAGACCCTGCCCCCTCCTCTTTCTAGTAGGTTGGCCAAAAAGTTACTTCGGGTTTTTCGTCATGGAAAGACCCGGAGGAACATTTTTTTTTTTTTTTTTTTTTGCGGCCCGCCGGCCCCCTTTTTTTGCGGTACGCGGGCCTCTCAGTGTCGTGGCCTCTCCCGTTGCAGAGCACAGGCTCCGGACGCGCAGGCTCAGCGGCCATGGCACACCGGCGCAGCCGCTCCGCGGCATGTGGGGTTTTCCCAGACCGGGGCACGAACCCGCGTCCTCTGCATCAGCAGGCGGACTCTCAACCACTGCGCCACCAGGGAAGCCCCCGGAGGAACATTTTGGCCAACCAGTATTTCACTTTCTACTCCATCTCACCTCCCTACCCCTCACCAACTCGTCCCACGCTCCCATTCAGCTTGTCATCCCCAAATGCCTGATTCTGCCCCTCATCTCCTGAAAATGCAGTCTCTTAGAGGCTACTCCCCAGCCTTGCCTTATGGAACATATGTATACCCCCAAATCCTCTAATAGTGACTGGCACTGGCAGAGTTCTGGGTCCACAGTGAGAAGGACAGGATTCCCTACTCTCAGACCAGTGTGGCAGCACAAGAAGATGCACCCCAGGCCAACCCTAAATCAGTGTTCTGTAGAACTCTTGGCCCTGTCTCAGTACTGTTATGTTTTAAATCAGGTTTTGTGTGCTGATCTGGCAGCTTGTTTCTCTGGGAAGATGTTAAAGTTTTGAAGAACTGACTAGTAAATGAACTTTTGGAATAACCATACATTTGTAATTTGGTGCCTGCCTGTTTCTGATAAGAGTGTATCCTGCAGCTGCTCAAAAGGGCTTTGTTTGGGATGGGGGTTGAGAAGGAAAAGAGTTACCGGTTTTGCTTTAAACATTGAGAATGTTTAGCTCTAAAAGCACTTTTTAATCATTTTAATTTGTAGTATTTTTCCGTTTAAATTTGGGCATTTTAGACGTAATGCATTTGCACAGACAAACATGTATTTCAGACACACAGAATTCCATAAATCTGCATATCAACAGCTGTGTACCTACACTGAAGAAAAGATTCCCTTTCACAGGCATTTCTTTATGGCCTAGAAACTGGTATTTTAATCCATCTTTTCAAAGAATGTACTGAGAATTTTAATGTAGGGTAGCTGGTCAGACTTGAACTGTGGCATCAAGTCATGCCGAGCAAAATTTGGGTTTTTTAGGTTAGTGATGTTTTCTGTTCAAGTAAAAGTCCTGAAAAAAAGAGAGAAGATAATTGCTTTAGAAACACATACATTTTCATTTTTCAGGATGTTACCTAGAATGTTTATTAACCAGGTTTCCAGGACATTGAATGTTTAAGGTCATCCTTGAACCTAATTATCTGTACCTTTCTCAAGGTTAAACTCACGGCTAAATGAAGCGTGAACTTGGTTGAATTGTGTGAAACTTGTGTCATGCAGGCCCTTTAATCCCCACTGTAAAGCTTTTCTTGGAAAATGTCTGAACCTTGATTAATGTATTATTTATATCAGAGTTAAATTAGGGCCAAGAACTGTAATTGTTGTTCCCCTGCTTACATCAATAGTTTTACATAAGTCTTCTCTACTGATAAATTTGAGTCAGATTAATGAGTAATAAATCTAAAGATAACCTTTTCAAACCATTGGAGAGCCAAGAAAGTGAATATATAATTGTGATTAAAAGGGATATATGACTAAGGCACTCAAATGCATTTCATATGGCGCCTGAGTACTCCTTTCTGGCTTAACACAACTGAATGAAAATTACTTCCTAGTTATATTAAAATAGTGTCATTGATTACTTTAAACTCTTCTTTTTTTTAATGATGTAAGGAAATACAACAGTGCACTATAAAATTTAAACTTGAGGGGACAGAAGTACCAGAAGTGTAACTAAAAGACTAAGAAATTAAGATACATGTTTCTAGAAAAATGCTGTGTCAGCTTTCTCACAAAGTCTTTTGCTAATGTTTGCTCTCTTTTCAGTTAAAAATAGGGATACCATTCAAAACCAAAGTACATTTATCAAAAAAGTAGGAACTTATCTAATAAATCACAATGTTATTGAAACATCATGCTTTACATTCCTAATAGACCATAAAACTTAATGTGGAACAGAAATGTAAAACCTTGACCAGTGGGGTTTTATGCGTATTTTGAAACTAGAAGGCCATCACTTGGTTTGCTTCTCCAGTATGAACTTCGATGTTTTAAAACTCACATTACCTTTTTATTGTATAAAGTAGAAGTGAAAACTCTTCAATGTATAGTTTGCTAAAATAAAGGACAAACATCCAAATAAGAACTTTAAGAAGTGATTCACGAACTATGGGTTTATTTGACATTTAAAGCTTTTTTTTGGCGGTACACGGGCCTCTCACTGTTGTGGCCTCTCCTGTTGCGGAGCACAGGCTCCAGACGCGCAGGCTCAGCAGCCATGGCTCACGGACCCAGCCGCTCCGCGGCATGTGGGATCTTCCCGGATCGGGGCATGAACCCGTGTCCCCTGCATCTGCAGGCGGACTCAGCCACTGCGCCACCAGGGAAGCTCTAAAGCTATTTTTAAAACTGCATTTAAAAACTCTCTTCACATTTCTTATAGAGAAGGGGTCTTATCTTTAGTTTGAAGTAATAACAGCTAGACCTCATGTATTGGCAGAAATATTGACATCCACAAGTTTGAGTAGAAATGCTTATTCTTCCTTACACCAAATTTAAATGTCTTTGGGTCCATACTTAATATCTTAAAGACCCTGACTTAAAGCAGTTGGGGCAAGAAGGTACTAATATTAGCCAAAAATCCTAATCAGGGTAGTTCTATTGAATTTGAACTGTTGTGGGTTATTTTATTCTTACTTCCTGAATTGTAAAGTGGTTATATTACTTTCATAAATAGGCTTTTTTTAAGTCTCTGTGTGTACGTATATTTAGAGAGGAGAGACACTGAATGACTCATTCTGAAGGGGGGGGTCAGTTTTCAACTTTTCAAATAGCTTCCTTTTCTCCTTTTCCCATTTCTTTACTGAAACTTACCAGTTACTGTACATAAAAAGTTCCCTTTCTTTTAACTATCTCTACTGGTTGCCAAGGTGTAAATCAGAAAGCCCAAGTTTTCTGTTTCCCACTTCATAAACAAGACTCAGTTCTGCTTCAGACACTTGGAGCCCTGCCAAAGTTGTCATGATGATGTCAGTTTACCAAGAATGTTCACATTTCTCATGCTGTGTTCCACATTCCCTGGACTCAAGCAAATGTCCTTTTAGAGCTCATTGAAGTTTTAGGGTTGGATTAAAAAAGCAGGCCTTGTTTTCAGTACTTCATGCTACCTTTTCAAAATCAAGTATCCATTTTTAACACCATGACGGTTTACAAGCCCATGATCCATTTTTTATTTGTTGGTTAAGAAAATACAGAATGACCAAAAGTTTTTCAGGTGGTGAAACCAATAAGATTTGCTAGTCTAGTAAATTGAAATTGTATTAATTTAGTATTCCCTCATTCATCAACTGCTTATTTCATATCTATACTTATAATCCAGTATATTTATTTTAATATAGTTCTTGATTTTCAAATTTTTACAAATAACAGTGGCATCTACCTGTATTTGGAAAGACATAGGTAGACGTACTCAGTGTACAGAATTCTTAGATATCTTACAGGACTTCTTAGTTCTTGGCTAGATTGGAAATCACTGTGCTGTAGATGGTTATTTCTAGTTATTTAATAAGTGATTTTGGCCTGTAAGCCATAAACATTAGAAAAACCTGACAATTTTTAAAGATTATTTAGAGAAATGGCTGCATTTGAAGCGAGTAGTTTAACTTTATATATACCTGTCCTGGTAAACTTTATGGAGAAGTTATGAGGACCATGAAAATTTCAGTCCTTCCAACATTTAAAATGTGTGTAAGTTCAGTTTTATGATAACAAAGGTTTAAAATAAAATCTGTTCTATTTTAAATCTACTACATTTTGGACAGTTTATGTGTTGGGAAATGGACTAAATATGATAAATTCTGTGAAATATATTTGTCCTCAGACAGAATTCTTTGTACACACCAAATAGATGATGTTTACATGGATTTCTTGCAGTTAATGTTCATTAATGACCTAATTAGCCGAAAAAATAAAGTACCAGCTAATAGTTATTTATATTGTAAATATATTTGATTCTTTTTATATCCTATCTGAGTGGGTAAATTACATATTTACAAAGTGGAAAGGAGGATTTTCCTTAATATTCATGTTTAAATTGAACTCTGGTTGACTTTCTAGGCTGAGGTTGCATGTTGCCTACTTTTCATTTCGTTTATGATAATGTGAAGTATGGATAGTTTTCTTGTCATCACTCAGTTTTGATTCATTCCAAAGAATGGAACTTCTTGAGACAGATCCACTAGCCAAATCTAAGACAGGTATTGTTAATCACAGGCAAAACCCTGGCCCTCTGCCTTTCTCTCATCGAGCAGCATAATGTAGCCTTTTGATAATTTCTAGAGCATTTCCTTGTGGCTTTTTGCGAAAGTTTCCAAACAAGTTTAAACTAGGCAAATTAAAATCTAGTTTGAATTCAGAGATTTTTAAACCTCTATTTTAAGAAATAATTGCAGATTCCAAAAGTTGTTTTCAAATTAGCAAGGAGGCCTCAACCAGTGTTTGCTTCCTGTGGTAGAACTCCCTGTCATGTTCTCTAGAATGTCAGAAGTGAATTTGCAGAGCTAGAATGTCCTACTGGGTCAGACTTCCAGATCCTACCTTCCCGGAAGTTAATTCATGACAGTGATAGATCACAGTTAGTGAATTTTTTCAGGCATGTTTATGTAATGGAACATTGTCGAGGTCATCAGACTAAGCAAGTAGTTACCTGGCATGAAAGGAGCACCAGGATAAGTGTCTGCTAGCCCCAGGTTTGGTTGTGCTGTTTTCAAGATCACTGTTACCTCTCTAGGGACAGAACCTCTCTCATAAACCCTGTTGTACTCCTTTTTCCATTGTACTCATTTCCAGTTTTATCCATTGCACAAAATACATACATATATATATATATATATATATATATATTTTTTTTTTTTTTTGTTGGGGGTGCTGTACGCGTGCCTCTCACTGTTGCGGCCTTTCCCCTTGCGGTTTTTGGCGGTATGTGGGCCTCTCACTGTTGTGGCCTCTCCCATTGCGGAGCACAGGCTCCATACGCACAGGCTCAACGGTCATGGCTCACGGGCCCAGCCGCTCCACGGCATGTGGGATCTTCCCGGACCGAGACACGAACCCGTGTCCCCTGCATCGGCAGGCAGACTCTCAACCACTGCACCACCAGGAAAGCCCCATAAATATTTTTTTAATTGACATCGATTTGGTCTTTTCCTGTGATTTCAGTTAAAGTAGTTGTTTGTTTTGTGCATCCTATCGCATTTTCTAAAGAAGAAAAGAGTCCCTTCAAATTGACCCAAACTCATCCCCTATTATCCAGTGAGTACAGTTGCCTCTGTTCACCTTTGAAAAGATTGCTTTTCTAAATTTGGTTCCATTTCATATTTCTCTTGTCTCCTTATTTCCACCATGAGTTCCCTTTTGTTTCTTTGTTCACAAGCAGCCACCTGGAGTCCTGAGAGGGTGTTGCTGCACAAGGACAGGAGGCTAGTTCCTTGGTTGCGGAGCAGTGCTTTCCACAAGCCAGAACCGCACTATGTGTGTTGGTTGGTTGTTTTTAATGTTCTTGCTACTAAACTTTAATCTTTTATTCTCTCAACAATTTCTTTTTATCTTGAATCGTCTTAAGGTCGCTTCTTTTTTTTTTTTCTTGAATGCACACTGCTAGCAGTCTGGAGACACAATGTATGCATAGTTACATAAATTAAAGGCCTCAAACCTGGCTCTCGTAGCGGGGGTTTATATGCAGACTTCTTCAGATTCTCTCCAAACAGAAATGTAGCGTGAACGAAGCCAGGACCAGATTGAGCTGAACTAACTGAACTGAGATGGTGCTGACACCCTGTCTCTTCCCTTCTCTTTAACCTGGGTGATGACCTCCTTCCCTTTTGGGGGAAGTGCTTTTCAGACCTGCCGCCTTCTGCAAAGTTTGTTGTCCCCTGCAGTTCAACTCTGCTTTATCAACATTCTTCTAATGTTAAGTTTGTGTTTGGGGAACCTTGGTGAAAGTTCTTGAATCATATTCTGTTAAGTTCTCCAAAATCCAGTGATTCCACGTCTCTTTACTTTTCAACGTTTGAAACACAACCAGGGAGTAATCAGTCAATCATTTCTCTGTTTCCCATAACATTAATGCACTAAAAAAAATAAACAGAACAATAAACCATTTGTTCTCCTGACCCCAAAGGAAAGCCCAAACTCTGGGTGTATTGGAATTTTATTTTTATATGTGATCTGAAACAAAAGAACCATCAACCAGGACTTGGACACATTTTCATGTACTAAGTTACCTCTAACAATATCTATCACCTTCTAAGAGGATTTGCTTTATATTGATGAAACGTATGCAGAATACTTAAAAGAATTCTCATAAAAGGATGGTCCAATTGTATTGGGAGTTTGTTTTTGTAGATCTAAACCAGTTAAGGTCAATGATTTTATTTTCCATAAGGGGGCCTCTATCTGTTGTTAATTTAAAATTCTATACTCGCTTGACTTAGCTTCTTCAGTTATGTTTAAATTATGCAGTATGTTGATATTGATATGATTTTCAGCTTTTGGTAAACATTGCAATTTATGTGGGGACTCCCAGACTTTAACCCAACACAGAGTTAAAATGAAACCAACCCAGAGTATACCATAAAGTAGACAGTATAACCGTAGTGGAAAGGACATCTAACATTTAGACCAATTCTGTGCTCATTGCCAATTTCACCAAGTTAGCATTGCCTTATCAAGGTTGTAATGAGAAGACGTGCTAAAAGCTTTCCTATTTTTGTAGTCTATTTTAAGAACTCAGTATTGATTAAAGTCCTTTATCTTTTTTCATATCATAATTTTTTGTTCTAGTTTATCACTGAATGATATTTCTAATAAGCAGTTGAAAATTTTGCTAAATTTTAGTGTTGGTTTAGATCTCAACAATTAAATGAGATGAAATGTGATTGCTGGAGAGGACTTCCCATGCTGTGGTAGTAATACTGGATTCCTAACAGTGGTCTTCTAGTACATAGACATTTCACTTATTTGTAGTCATTTTAACCTTGTCCAAATGCCATGACTTTATAATTAATCTGTCCCTGGATAATCAAGAGTTGACTGGGGCTTCCCTGGTGGCGCAGTGGTTGAGAGTCCACCTGCCGATGCAGGGGACACGGGTTCGTGCCCCGGTCCGGGAGGATCCCACATGCCGCGGAGTGGCTGGGCCCGTGAGCCGTGGCCGCTGAGCCTGCGCGTCCGGAGCCTGTGCTCTGCAATGGGAGAGGCCACAACAGTGAGAAGCCCGCGTACTGCAAAAAAAAAAAAAAAAAAAAAAGTTGACTGTACTCTGTGCCTGTGTTTGACTTGCTCATACATTTTACTTTTCTGGTTTGCTTATAGACTATAGACTATTTTATTGTAGACTATTCATTAGCTCTCTGATCTGTTACTTCATTATTACAAATTTATATATAAGTATATGCATGTGTTTTATCATCTGGTAATGTCTTATTTTGAAAATGGTTTTTGTATCAGT
Organism: Lipotes vexillifer; assembly: GCF_000442215.2. Taxonomy (NCBI): domain Eukaryota; kingdom Metazoa; phylum Chordata; class Mammalia; order Artiodactyla; family Lipotidae; genus Lipotes; species Lipotes vexillifer. The sequence goes on along the minus strand of NW_006782310.1, from coordinate 1,387,287 downwards.
AATCCTTAAGCTTAATTTTTACCAGTATAATTTAATTTCCCCAAAATTATTCAAATAATTACGTATTTCTAGATATAGTAAATTGCTGTTTACTCAGCATAGTGAGTAGTTACTTTTTTCCCCACTTAGTGTGATTAGACATAATCATTGATAATTTCTGTGAAGAAGCTAGCAGTACGGGACCACGTTTCAACAAAAATGTAGCCTTTTCAATCTAAGTCCAGTTGGATGTCTGGGTCCAAAAAGAGATCATATGCAAAAGAAACAGGCTGACAGTTGGGGTCTGGAGGTGGGACAGGGGAGGCAGCACAGTTGTGTGAGTATGATGCAGAGGTGGTATTAACATCACTTACCAAGCTGGGCATTTCCAAGACTTCCTCCAGGGTAGATGTGAGAAGACCAGAGTAGGATGCACACAGGCCCCTGGAGGTCTGAGCCTTAGCAGAAACAGAACAGAATTGATACAAAGACCGCCAGTGTGACCAGGAGGGGTCACACTGTGACACACACTCCGCACCCTGGCCCGGCCCCACCCAAGTGCTTGGGTTGGAAGGGAATCAGACACCAGCCCTGTGTATTCAAGCATTGGGCAGAAGAGCTGGGAGTGGGAGGTGCCTGTGAATATCCTGGACTGCCGCCCTTGGCAGGCTGCTAGGGAGTGGGTGGCTTGCTGACACTTGGACATACATTGTAACTGCTCAGATGGCTCTAGACAGTGCTAAAGATGGCAACCACTGTTTCCTATGAAGATGAGTAAATGCTTGTTAGGTAAATGGTAATCTGTTACACTAAAATATATAATCATCTGGAACATACCAGATTGATTATATGAAGTACAGGTTTTGCTTTGTTTTCTTTTAACCAGCTTGTTTTTAAAGTGCTCTTGTGAAAAATTCTAAAATTCATATGGAACCACAAAGGACTGTACAAAGCCAAATCAAGCTTGAGAAGGAAGAACAAAGCTGGAGGCATCACAATTCCTGATTTCAAAATATATTACAAGGCTACAGTAATTAAAACAGTATGGTACTGGCATAAAGATAGACATATAAACCAATGGAACAGAATAAAGAGCCTAGAAATAAACCCATGCATATACAATCAACTGACTTTTGAGAAGAGTGCTAAGAATACACCATAGGAAAAGGATAATTTCTTCAATAAATGGTGCTGGGAAAACTAGATACCCACATGCAAATAAATGAAATTGGATCCTTATATTACACTATACACAAAATTCAACTCAAAGTGGATTAAAGGCTTAAACATAAGACCTGAAACTATAAATCTCCTAGAAAAAAAACATAGAGGAAGAGCTTCTGGACATTGGTCTTGTCAGTGATTTCATAGATATGACACTAAAAGAACAACAAAGGCAAAAATAGACAAGTGGGACTACATCAAATTTGAAAGCTTCAACACAGCAAAGGAAACCATCAGCAGAGTGAAAAGGCAACCTATGGAATGGAGGAAAATATTTGCAAATCATATATCAGATATGGGGTTAATTTCCAAAATATGCAAAGGATAAGGAACTCCTACAACTCCATAGCAAAAACCCTGATTTTAAAATGGGCTAAATATTTGAATAGGCATTTCTCCAAAGAAGAAATACAAATGTCCAACAGGTATATGAGCAGATAGTGTCACTCATCTTTAGAGAAATACAAATCAAAACCACAGTTAGAAATCACCTCATACCTGCTAGAATTGCTGTTATCAAGAAAATAATGAACAGGTGTTGGTGAGGATGTAGAGAAATTGGAACCTTGCACAATATTGATGGGAGTGCAAAATGATACAGCTGCTATGGAAAACAGTATGGAGATTCCTCAAAAAATTAAAAATAGAACTACCATATGATCTAGCAATCTCACTTCTGTGTATTTATCCAAAAGAATTGAGATCAGGACTTTGAAGAGATACTAGCATGCCAGTGTTCATTGCAATATTCACAATAGGCAAGATTTGGAAACAACGTAAATGTCCATTGACAGATGAATGGATAAAGAAAATGTGATCTCATATGCCCAAGGATTGCAGTAGGCTCCTAAGCTTCTCCCCTCTACCCCTCGCTGCCCCACCCTATCCCTATCCTCCATTTGGAAGCCAGAGTGTGAGAATCTTTTTAAAATACAGCTGGGGTGGACTTCCCTGGTGGGTCCAGTGGTTAAGACTGCACTTGGGTTCGATCCCTGGTCAGGGAACTAAGATCCCACATGCTGCATGGCACGGCCAAAAAATAAAATAAAATACAGTTGGGGTCAGGGGTACCAACCATCCACAGAGTGGAAAATCCACGTATAACTTTATAGTCAGCCCTTCACACCCGATGTTCTGCAGATGCAGCCAACCACGGATGTTGTACTACGTATTTATTGAAAACAAATCCATGTATTAGTGGGCCCATGCATTTCAGACCTGTGTTATTCAAGGTCCATTGTACAAATCTGATTGCCTTACTGCCGTGTTAAACAAACTCAAGGGGCTTCTGTTTGCTTTTAAGAGAAATATCAAAATTTCCCTTTTGCAGGAAACAAATTCCAATATATGTCTATTTTCTTTTATCTAGTTGATTTTACATATTTGAGCACAGAGAAACCTACACAAGGATATGTAAAACACTTTACATCAGTCCTTAACGGCGTAGGGTCGGAGGCAGGGCCGATTTGTGGCCTTAGCATGGTGGCTAAGAGCCGGACTCTAGGACTAGACTGCTTGGGTCCACATCCAGCACGCACTTGCTAACTCTGTGGCCTTGGGCAGGTAACTTAAACTTCTGTGTATTTTAGGGTTAATAGTAGCATGAAAGCATTTGGCAGGTGCCTAGCACCTAGTAAGTACTCTATGTTTTCCTCTGTTAATTAACAGTTAATTAATTTTCCTCTCTATTGTTGAGTTGCCATAATAAATATGCTTTACTTTTACAACACATAAATTTAGAAGAAAGTTTTAAAGAAAAGGGGGGAAAAAGATCCAAGGATATCTGGGGGCAGTTCTTACTATTGCCTGCAAAACACTGTATGACAGGCCCCTGTCTATTAGTAACTTCATCTTACGCTACTTTTCTTTCCTTTGCTCTTGTGGACCCCAGTCACCCCAGTCTTCTCATTTCCTGCAGCCTGACCTCTGCTCGTCTTTCAGGTCTCAGGTCAGAGTGATTTCTCAGGAAGTCCTTTTATTGGCCCCTTAGACAAGGCCAGATCCCCTTGACCTCATAGAACTTTTTTTTAAAAAACAGCACTTATCCAAGTTGTAATTACATATTTCTTTGAGTGGTTTGTTTAGTGATTGACACCCCATCACTTGACGAGAACCTCTGAGAGGCTAAGACTGTCCATATCACCCACCATTCTATCCCCCGTGCCTAGCAGCACAGCAGTTGCCAAACTGAGAAGAAAAGGGGTGTTTCAGAAAACCCACCAGGTCGGTGTGGGGAGCCCCTAGGCTCTATGAGGACCTGGCAGCAGCGACACTGGAAGGGATGGGAGGTGCTGCATTTTTAAGGGTATTGTCATTTCTGCCAAGGATTTTTAGTTGTATCCAGATATCTTGGAGCCCCCAAAGATAGCTCCTCAAGCATTTTTTTATTTCAGAAGTTTTTCTTAGAGGCCTGCAGAGAAACTCTTATGTACAGAAATGTGAATCCTGCCCTCCGAGATCTGCCTGCAGCACTAGGACAGTGTTTTCACCTAGTAGGTGTGCAGGAATCAAAGCAGGTATGCTTCTTTAACCATCATCATGGGCTACGGGACCAGCATTCACATCAGCAACTGGTATGGAAGCAAAGGACATAATAAATTTTCATGGTTTATTGTTAAATAAAATTAAGAAGGGTGAAGCCCAGTATGTTAGTCAGGCTTCTCCAGAGAAACAGAACCAATAAGGGGTGTGTGTGTGTGTGTGTGTGTGTGTGTGTGTAATAGAGATTGGTTGGTTGATTGATTGTAAGAAATTGGTTCATGCAGTTGTGGAGGCTGGGAAGTCCAAAAGCTGGAGTCTGGAGGCCCACGGAGGAGCTGCCGTTTGCTTCCAAAGGCAGATGGCTGGCAGAATCCCCCTTCTTTGGAAAACGTCAGTCCAATTTCTCAAGGGATTGCGTGAGGCCCACCCGCATCATGGAGGGCAATCTACTTTACTCAGTCTGTTGATTTAACTGTTAATCCCATCCCAAAAAATGCCTTCACAGAAATATCTAGAATAGTGTTTGACCAAGCATCTGGGAACCGTGCCTGAGCCAAGTTGACACACGATCAACCATCATACCCAGTAAGCTGCCTTTGCCTGTGCTGTTAGCCTGCTCCAGGAAAGCTCTGAAGTGCTGCAGGTCTATAAAAGACAGCCTCTGCGTGAGGTTCAGATTCTAGTCCAATCATCTAGAGCTTATATGTAAGGTGCCCAACATATCCAAAAGAGCCTTAAAGAACCAGAGGTCTTTGTTACTTACATAAAGTTCAGGAGCTTTGCTGTTGTTTTAGAGGTATTTAAGCATCATGGTTTCCTTGTTTGTTTTTTAGTTTGCATTGCCTTTCAAAAACAAAGTGCATGCACTCACCCCCCAGAAATCAGCATCTCATGTTTTTTTTCCCATTTTATAGATGAGGAAACGGAGGCTCCTATATTAGCTTTTATGCCAGATTGATGGCCATTAAGTGGCTGGGTTGCTGGGGTGAACCTAGGGCTTCTCATTTTTTATTGAGCCTTTCCCCTCTTTCCCTAACCCCTTGTTCCATAACATCTCATTTCTAAAGAAGGAGGGAGGGGGAAAGAGAGAGAGTATGAATGAATATGAAAATGAATATTTACAGAACTCCTACCTGAATTCAGTATAGGAGAAATAAAAAATTTTACCAGATTATATGCTTGCCTTGACCCCTCTGGGGCTGTGGCTCTTTCAAGCCAGAGGAATTTAGGTTTGCTGTCCATTCCTTTCTAGTTCTACATTATGGGTGACTATATTTATGGACAAATAAATATTGAAACTCTAAAGAAATCACCTCCTTCACTCTCTGGGTCACATTCCCTACCACCCTGTAGCATTTAAGAGTGTTTTCACAGTCATCACATCTGCCAGGTTTGGGTCTTGTGTTATGCCTCCTTCCAGTTTGTTTGGTTAGTTAGCTAATGTGTTTTGCATTCAACCAAGGAAATTCAAAATACTGTCTCCAAGAGAGCCAGCTAGAGTAGAAGTGCTGTCCAACTTGAGAGTGGTAGGCCGGCTGAGTTCTCTGGGTGATGATTGAGCAAACCACCCGCTAATTTTAGGCTGGGAAAGGATGGGGCACAAATTGAGTTTTCAGTAGAAAAATAACGTCCTGCTAAGACGTCCTATATCCTTGGAAGTATCTTCTGGCTCTCTAGCTCTTGGCCATTTTGAAGCTTCATATCCCTACTCATTATCGGGTTAAGTGTAGTGAAGACTTCAGTTTTGAAACTGTAACTTTCTGCCTTAGATCACCTGGATCTGAAAGGTCACGAAAGCAAAGCTTGTCCTTCTTTCCTATGACTAATGTAGGTGGGAAGCAGTGGGCCTCAGGCACCCATAAGTGGGTAAGCTGAGCAATAGCACACAGGGCTACAGAATTTTCCTGCATTACCACTTTCAAGCTTGTATACCAGATACTGAATTGTAGTGCAAAATGTGTATTAATTGCCCGTACTTATATACATATTGTAACTTTTCAAAAAATTTTATTGTGAACACCATCTGCCTTGGTTTGTGTGGATGAAGTTTAAGTTTATAGGCAAAGCTCCATTTGGTCCCGCACAACAAAATTGCATATGGCTTTGTTAGTCCCAATTCTGGCATCTTTTGGAGCTAAAAACAGTCCATTAAAAATAAAACATATGGGGCTTCCCTGGTGGCGCAGTGGTTGAGAGTCCGTCTGCCAATTCAGGGGACGCGGGTTCGTGCCCCGGTCCGGGAAGATCCCACATGCCGCAGAGCGGCTGGGCCCTTGAGCCATGGCCGCTGAGCCTGCGCGTCCGGAGCCTGTGCTCTGCAACGGGAAAGGCCACAACAGTGAGAGGCCCGCGTACCGCAAAAAGAAAAAAAAAATTAAAAAAAAAAAATGTTTTCCAGGGATTGATTTCCTAGAGACAGTGCGAAAGTATAATGTATCTTTGCCTTGAATATAGAGATGACATTTAATAGTTCCTAGTTTTGAACTTCCTAGATTATCTCACTGAATTTTCATGACAAATCTGTGCAGTAGGTAGAACAGTTGTTTTATAAAATAAGTGGAAACAGAGAAATAGTATTCACCTAAAGACCCCTGGACTGCATATTTTTAGCAATTACCATTTTTGTTGCCTACTTTGAGTTGAGGGACTGATTCTAGCTGGCTGTGTTACCTACATCTACTAATATTATTTAATCCTCATAACAACCTGTGGAGTCGCTGGTAGGGTTCTCACTTTATAGATGAGGAGGGTAAGTTTCAGGGAGGTTAAATAATCTAAGGTCGTGTTACTGGTCAGGTAGAGCTCTTCTGGTCTGAAGTCCATGCTTTTTCTAGCCTTCAAGCTTCACCTCATTAGAGTGTTCAGATTGATGTCATTAAGTCCTGTGGCTGTTTATGACCCATATTTGATTTTTAGTTCATCAGAGCATTTGAGTGGGTAATAGGTCAGAGCCAATGGAAATTTGACTTGTTGGATCCTATGGTTGCTATATGCTAGCTTTTATAGTAATAAAATGCTATAAATCCCTGTGTTTGTGTTGTTTATGGCAATCAAGATGTTTCAACTAAAAAAAATGTATATTGTCAGGGGATTAAGATATTTAAATTCAAGAAGTATTTATAGAGCACCAGTATTTGCTAGGTGCTGTGTGATTGGTACTTTCATGCCTAGTATTTAATACGATTTTTACAGTGTTCCAGCAGGCCTTAATTATTGCTTGTTTGCAGATAAGGAAACCTAGCCTCAAAAAGAATAGAATACTTGGGGAAGGATACACAACTAGTAAGTAGAGCTAGAGATACACTGGGGTGTTTCACTTCACGTCCATTACTTTTAGTCCAGTGTTAATGTTCACAGCTTCCAACATGCTCTGTTGCTACTGTGGTCACTCTGCCATCTCTCAACCCACCATCAACACAACCCATTCCTTGTCATTTGCATACCCTCCCTTGTGAATTTCAGATAATTTTGTCATCAACCCAGGGAGCATTTCCTGAATTGTAGTTAAAATTGTCTGTGGGAGATCATGCATCTAAAGAAGGTACTATATTATGCAGCCATTAGCATCTTGTTGAGGGACCTCTGCTTTTCAGAATTCATTTCACAGAAAGCAATGGAGTTATCTATCCAGCATTTCTGAGAAATAAGACAAGTGATGGATACATGTAGTTCAAATCAGGACAACTCATTACATCTGCAGTGGGTGTTTAAGGAGACCTGAGGTAATTGAACATGGTAATTGTGTTGCTATATCTGAAGGGTTTCACTGACACTTGTTTTGCTTGAGCCCATAATTGCAGAAATATTCTCCCATGGTGATTAGTTCCCAATTTAAAATTGACTGTTTCGGGCTTCTCTGGTGGCACAGTGGTTAAGAATCCACCTGCCAGTGCGGGGGGCGCGGGTTCGAGCCCTGGTCCGGGAAGATCCCACATGCCGCGGAGCAACTAGGTCCATGCGCCACAACTACTGAGCCTGCGCTCTAGAGCCCACAAGCCACAACTACTGAGCCTGCGAGCCACAACTACTGAGCCCGTGCACCACAACTACTGAAGCCCACCCACCTAGAGCCCATGCTTCGCTACAAGTCACCGCAGTGAGAAGCCCGCGCACCCCAACAAAGAGTAGCCCCCGCTCGCTGCAAGTAGAGAAAGCCTGCGCGCAGCAACGAAGACCCAACACAGCCAAAAATAAATAAATTTAAAAAATTTAAAAAATAAAAATAAAATTGACTTTCATTAAAGGTAACTCCATAATGAGACCAGTGAGGACCCAAGGTGTGTGCTTTAATGATAGTAATTCCCTCCTCACTTGCTGCTTGACCAAGTGCACAGAGAAGATGTAAGGCAAAGCCTTCCTCTTAAGTCCTGCTTGAATTGCAAGAAAAGAGGAGGTCGAATTACATTGCCTTTAAGGTCCCTTCCAGCGTTAGCACTCTGTGATTCTTCGGAATATTCACCAAATGGAAGTTCAAAAATTGATTCTGCTTTCACACTGAGAGGGAAGAATGCCCACAATTCAATACAAGATTAGAAGCTGCAGAGAGGAAATAGTTGTCTTGAGTGAGTTCTTTTATTGGAAATCAGCCTTGTACTACTGGACAGGAAATTAAGTGCTTGCCTGGGTCATTAATCATTGTGCCGATTTGAAAATTAGCAGTGGGGGGAGGTGGTTATATTTGAGGAGGAAGGAAGGAGTGGGTGGAAAGAGCGATCCTGAAAGCTCCCCCTTCGGAGTGGGCATTAGCTGGAGAAGATAGAGTGATACCAACAACCCCCATCTGGTGCAGGTGTCTCCGCTATTTCTGCCAAGTCTCCTGACTGTTCCCACACATCTCCTACTC
>NW_006782310.1:1367269-1378658 GCF_000442215.2 Lipotes vexillifer | reverse complement strand
GGGAAAGAGAAAGAATTCTGGGATTTTCACTGAGAAAAGGCAAAGAAGTGATCATCTAATGGGGGTCATATTTCTCTGTTTAGCTCAAGAAGGATATAAGGGAAGAAGATAAGATTGGGATAGCCATAGTTCTTGTCAAAGTTACACTGAAAAGAGACAAAAAGAAACAAAAACCCACAGCAAAAATACGAGTAATAGGTTATATCATGTCAGGACAGCTTGTGTCCTTCAAAGCAACTCCAACTTTTACTGTCTCTCTCTTCCCAAGTAGAAGCGCACTCAGGAAATCGTCTGCTGCCACGTAAAGTTGGAGCTTTTTTCTTCTGTTACTTGGGCTAGAAAAGTATCAAGACCATCCTTGCTTGCCTTTTCCATCCTTCCTCCCGGCATCCCGGTTTGTAACAGTTTTAGAGTGTTTGCACTTTTCTATGTATTTTTCCTTTAAGGTGAGAGGTTTTGGTAAATAAAAACTTGGCAGCAGATTTTATTTCCACAAAAATAACAATTCTGGCATCTCCAGGTATCATCTCTCTCAAAGGTGTTCTCAGGGGAGTTGAAATATACCACTGGACTTTCTCATCACTCATCAGAACTGCCTTGGAAATTTGCACCCCTTGCGGTCTGATTGACTAAGCCTTCTAGAACACTCTCTCTTCTCCTAGGGATTTTTCTGATGGGAAAGTGGCTAAATTAGGTTGGGAGTTGAAGCATTTGGCTCGGTTACAGTTTGTGTGAGGCTTTGCTCTTTCTCTCTCTCTAGACACTTGCTTCTTTCTGACTGTAGTTTCACAATGTTCTTAACTGCTGGGTGTTCAGTATGGTCCTTAGCATCCCTGATGAATCCTGTCCTGAATCGTCCTTCCGAGCACTGCAGGGGCTGGCCTGCTTGGTGATCGCTCTCAGGCTTGGGTGGAACAGAAACATACTTCTCCCTTCTCCCTACAGATCACACTCCAGCCTGCATAGAGATCGGCATCTTTTCTCCAAACTAGTCACAGCTGCTCCCACCCTCACCCCCATTATTTACACCAGGGATGAGTACCTAGAGGTAATTCCAAAATTAAAAAAAAAAGAAATCAACACTAGGTGAAGCATCATTGTCAGCACAGGAAGAGTCTTTGGAGCAGCTAATGATGCAAAGGATGAGATCTGCTGCCGTGAGCCAGCCGCCTCTTCACAGGAAGTCACACAGACTTGCAGTATTTGGGGCTCTTCTGAATGAAAAACAGTAGGCCAGGTTCCCACTTGGTTGGAGTTTAGCTAGCTAGCTCGAGAAGTAATGTTAGTTACTTGGGAACTCTTGAAGTTCTGACTTGGAGAACTGGATCCCAACAGTGCCTTTAGGGGCCTTCGTCTTCTGAGCCTGCACTCCTGCCTCCTAAAACCTGGCTCTTTAAGTCATAATGACTTGTAATGGCCAGAGCCCTGGTCTTCGCCATTCCTTCTCCTTGACTCTGTAACACCAGACAACAGCAGGAACCGTCCTTGAAACTCTACCTCCCACTGTCCGTGGCGGTCCACTCTCCTGGCTTCTCTCCATCTTTTCAATTCCTTCTTTGTCTTCTTTGGTTCATCCCTGCTGTGTTGGCCTTAAGACTCTGCCTGTTTCTCTTTCTCTCTCTCTCTCTCCCTCTCCCTCCCCGCCTTCTCTTCACGTCTCCCTCTCTTCATCTCTACAGAAAACCTAACCCTGCCAGCTTCCAATATCACCTCCTGTAGGTGACTCTTTACTCTTGACCTCTCCCATTCCAAAGTTCCACTGACTGCTGAATACACTTCCACTTCATCATCTCAGCTTCCACTTATCTGAGGGAAAAAAACCTTTTTTCACCCCCTAAACCCTGCAGTGTCAGTGTTTGTCATTGTCATTTCAATCCATGTCATAGACCACCATGTTGGTCCCCATACTCTTTCTCCTTTGTGCCACTGTTCCCAGGAGAGGGCTCAAGCAGACTTCCAGGGACATGTATGAGGTCATTTCCATGTACAAAGCACTAAGTGCCAAGCACCGCACTGAACGCTTTCCTGGGCCTATCCCACTTAGTCCTCACAGCTTCCTGTCAGGTGGCCAGTGGGAAGGGACTGTGCTCTCTCTACCCAGAGGTGGGAACAGACATCGCCCTTTCCCCTCCTCCCCTCCGGACATCCCAGGACTGACTGTGTACTTTAGAATAGGAAGAGGGTGTGGATTGTCAATCCAGGCTGCCCGTGAGGGCAACTCCCTTGGGGATTTTGTGGCTGGAGACTCAAGTGCCTTCCCTCCTTCTTTGCCCCCCCCCCTTTTGGAGTTGCAGGACTTGGTTCTGGGGTGCCTTCCCTGTGCCGGGCTCCTTTGGCTCTGCCTGGGGGAGGAGAGAAACACATGGCTGGCGTAGGCTTCGGCACTGAGTCTGAAAGAGGGCAAGAGAAGGAGCCGGGAGGAGTTCAGTGTGCCCTGACCAGTGGCAGCTTCGCTCTGACGTCCTGCCTTCCTGGCGCTCATTCATTCATTCAACCAGTCTGTCTGTGTGCATCGCAGAGGTACGCTGGGCAGCACGCTGGACACTCAGCCCCAGCTCTCCCCTGTGACCGGGAGAAATGCACTTTTTACAGCTCATTTTATAGTTGATTCCACTGGAACCATGGTAAGTGCCACAAGTGTGTGGCAGGCTCTTGTTGGTCGGGGCTCTTCGCCGCGCTGTCTCCTGACTTTCCACGTGAGGAGTCGCGGTGCAGGGTGGCCGCTGGGCGAGGCGCACACCCCGTGCGCCAGCAGGGCGTCCTCTGCTCACGGCATGGCAGTAGGTGGAGCCCACCCACCTGTCACCAAGTCCATCAGGCCAGCCCTGCGGCTTGTCATTCCCGCCCAGGGCTCCACCTGCGCTCAGGTATTCTCACCACCTCCGGCGTTTTCTCCTCACTCTTCCACCTCCACATTCTCGAATCACCCAAAGCCCAGCCCACCCTCAGGGCCTCCCTCGTGTCCCAATTTCTCCTCTGTCCCAACAATGCCATTGTGCTCTGTCTCTCCTCTAATATTATAGTTGATGCCTCTTCTGTGAGGAGTTGTTACGGGTTCTCAAACTCCATACAGGCACTGGCAGTTGCAGCATCACCTGGAAACTTGTCAGCAATGCAGAGTCTCAGTCCGCCGGCCCCTACCGTCAGAATCAGAGCTGGCGGTGGGCCCAGCAGGCTGTGCTGTAACAAGCCCTCAGGTGATTTTGATATACACCAGTTTGAGAACCACTAGTGGTGTCTCCTTTAGAATTTAATGGTGTGTTACCTTATTTTCTTATTTCATGTTTCACAGGTTAATATTTTGTTTCCACAATGAGATTGTAAGTCTACTGTTTTGCCTACATTTCGTCTTTTTACACAGTGTTATTAACAGTTTAATATACATTTGGTTGCACCCCTGAAAGCTGTTCCAATCAATTTTCACCAATTTCCATATGACTAGTAATTTCATCTTGGTCTGCTTAGGAATCCGTGGTATACGTAGAGCAATAGTAAATTCTTCACAATCTCTGAAACCAGTTGAGAAGCTCTTATTGGTATAGAGTGCATAACACAGGAAGGGCTGTAACCCGCAAACCATTCTTTATGGGTTTAAGTGTGGGAGAGAAATGTTCTTAAGATGATTAGATTTTGCTACCCACACAATGGATGGCAATAGAATTGAACGGGTTGGGGGGTGGGGACTTAGTATGACATCAGTTTGATGGAAATGATGAAATAAAAGAAGGAGGAACAGATTTTTTGTGAATTAAAGTACGTGATTAGGTTGGACGGTATTTCCCATTCACTTCAAAGGCTAGGGTCTAGTTATGTTGGCATATTTCTCTGGGGGGGCCTGTATGAATTTTGAGGAGAATGCTATAAGGCACCTCTTGTTTCAAGGGAGAATATTTTTAATGTGTTGATCAAACCCAATGCTTGACCTGTAAGACATTCAGATTTTTCCCTTCTTTTCTTCTTTCTTTTTTCCTTCCCTTCTTTCCTTTATTCTTTCCTTCCTGATACATTAGTGTTAAAGATACTAGTGATAGATTTTTCTCTAGAAATAACAGTCTGGGGGAAGAGTTTATTTATTCTATTTCATCATGATAGTCCTTTACCTTCCCACCCTCCCATATGCAACCATTTAAATGTGTTTCTGGTGCCTTTTTTCTTTGGATGTGTTTTTATGAAAGCACAATGGTTTATGTGCAAGTACTTTAGATTTACATAAATTATACTGTGTTTTAAGTCTCATATTTTTTTTCCATTCAGCCCTGTGTTTTTAAGGATCCACTATGTTTTTATTTTTTTATTTACTTATTTTTAATTTATTTTATTGAAGTATAGTTGATTTACAATGTGTTAATTACTGCTGTACAGCAAAGTGATTCAGTTATACATATATACACATTCTTTTTCATATTCTTTTCCATTATGGTTTATCACAGGATATTGAATATAGTTCCCTGTGCTTTACAAGGATCCACTATGTTTTTAAAATCCATTCTTGTTTTACTGTGTGTTCATATGCTCTCCCAAGAATGGGCAGCAAAAATCATGCTGCTGTGAGCATCCTCATGCATTCTCCTTATGCTCTTGTTTGAACATTTCTTGGGGATATGAACCCAGGAGTGGAATTGCTGGCCTTAGAAGTATGTAGAATTAATTTTACTACCTGGTGCCAGATCGCTCTCCAGAATGGCTGCCCCAGCTGCACTCCCATCACAGTCTAACAGGATTCCTTACCCACATCAGGAATTTACCATTTTTGTCTAATGAATGTGAAGTAATAGCTCTTAATTTGCATTTATTTGACTATTCAGCTTCTTGTCACCTGCTTGATACTTTTTTTTTTTTCCCCCTGCCTCCTACTCTTTAGGATAGCCTTCTTAGTAAATTGTCTGTTCATTTTCTGGCCTACCACTGTGTTAGCAGTGGTGTCTTTTTTGGTGATTTGCAGCATTCCATTGACCAGTTCAGATACCAATCTCTTTTCAGCTTTGGGCTTCGCAAGCATCATCTGTTCCATCACCGCTCTGTCAACTTTTCCCATGAAATCCTTTACTGAACAGAAATCCTTAATTTTAATGTACTGTAATGTAATCATTATTTGTCCCTATAGTTTCTGCTTCTGAAGTCCTTCCTTGCCTGTAGGTGATGTCAGGTAGGGATTCATTTTTAGTTTTTCTCTGCACAGTGAGCCAGTTTTACCACACCGAAGTCTGAATATCTTTTCCAGTTATCTTTGTCACATAATATAATGATGTCTTCCATTTCCCTAACTCTCTCGAAATTCATTCATTCCACAAAAGTGTTTGTATAAGTTGAAATGACTCAGAAGGCTAGAAGAATAAGCTGCCTCTCACTGACTAGTAAGAATAACACTCATGAAAACAATGTCAGCACACCCTTATTCTGGCCTTGGAAAGTTTCAGCTGGACTCCAGGTGGAAAGAGAGTGTAATTGCTGAAAGAAGCTATGTGTTGACATTGTCTATTCTGCTTACAGGAAGTTGATAATATCAGCCAGCATGAACTCAGGTCTTGTCTCACTGTATCCTATAGTGATTAGCTTTATCAACCATCTAATCATTTCAGACTTATGAATTATTTACAGGGCACGGTAAACATCCTACCCTAAATTATTCACATCTTAAAAACTGGATAGGCTTCCCTAGTGGCACAGTGGTTGAGAATCTGCCTGCCGATGCAGGGGACATGGGTTCGAGCCCTGGTCCGGGAAGATCTCACATGCCACGGAGCAACTAAGCCTGTGCGCCACAACTACTGAGCCCGCGTGCCACAACTACTGAAGCCCGCTCCCCTAGAGCCCGTGCTCCAGAACAAGAGAAACCACAGCAGTGAGAAGCCCGCACACCACAACGAAGAATAGCCCCCACTCACCGCAACTAGAGAAAGCCCACGCGCAGCAACAAAGACCCAACGCAGCCAAAAATAAATAAATTAAATAAATTAAAAAAAACAAAAACTGGATAGGCGTTGGAAAAATTCAAATGTATGTAAATGAGAGAGAAGGAAACACAGAGACTTGTATTTTTTTCCCAGTAATCTCTGAGTGTCTGAAATATCCTTAGCACTCTGCACGCTGCCTTGAACAGAGTACTAAGTAAATAAATCATATGCTTTGAACTGTTATATTAGTTTGACTAATAGTTAAAATAGGGAGGGAAAATGAGCTCAGCCCTTACTTTCAGTTCTCTTATTGAATCCTGACAATAAGACAACAATATTTATCATCTTACTATTAACCAAATGCATACTGCTCTTCGCTGAGTATTCTTGTACATACATGGCCTAATTTAATCTTTGCAACAATCCCATGAAGTAGGTGTCAGTTTCAGGCATTGCAATTCCTGTTTGTTTTCTTTGATACCGGTTTTCTTCATTATAAGCTATCATCACCTTAGTATAGTGAATTTTCTGTATATATTTGCGTATATATATTTTTGTATATATTTGCAAGGCCAAATGCTGCACTTTCATCCCTCTTCCTAGGAGCCAAATATTACTGAAGACAGTGTTAAGCCTCTGTATCAACATGGATGTAATCTACCAATTTTTTGATGATTACTCCTAATTTGACAGATTATTAGCCATCATTTCCATTCACCATCTATATGGGTTCTCAAATGTTATAAATTCTTCCATCGCCTTCTGACATCCCTGGCACGTTAAATGTTTTTGGTTTTTATTTTTAAAGAAATAAAATTCTACAACCAGAAAAGGAAAAAGTCAAATCCCCTTAGCACAGTTTCAGAAATCACAGTCACTGACTCACCCCTTATTGTTCTTTTTAAATTTCCCCCAGAGATTTAGGTTTATTAAAAGCCTGATCTTACATTAGAAACAAGAGTATTTTTATTTAAATGTATCTCTGTGCCCTGACAAAGTCACTCCTCTCTGTAAGAGTCCTTCTCTCCAGCCTTGTTTATCCCATCAGACATTCCTGCCAGAAGCAGCCCTGTTTACATAACTGCCCTCGTTGGATGGAATATTTTACCGAGCGCAGCCCTGCACTCACACCACAGCCTGTTTAACATGGAACAGGGACAGACCTGAAAGGCACTAGAGAATGCTCAATAAGCTCGATCTGCAGCGAATAAAAGTGGAGGCATTTGGATGAAAATGAAGCTTTGCAAAAAGGGAGCAAGTGCAGGGACGTGTGGTCAGCAAAGACCAAAGCAAACAAAAGAAGAGAAAGTAGTTCTCTGGTGAAGGGGTGGAGGGGGAAACCTTCCGATGGTTCTGGAGTGTCGGACATAGGTATGTATTTACTGTTTGAAAGCATGCCATTCATGAAACCCTTGAACAGAAATGGAGCCCTAGGTCTCAGAGCCACAGCATGGCTATTGCTTCTCCATTTTTTAATTAAAAGAAAAAGATTTAACAGGAACGAAGGGCTCTTTGTCCTGTAGGGCCTTTTCCCTTTACTAGAGTTTCTGTTTTTTACTGCAATTTTGACTGATTTCTAATAAGTGTA
The DNA here is from genome assembly GCF_000442215.2 of Lipotes vexillifer. Taxonomy (NCBI): domain Eukaryota; kingdom Metazoa; phylum Chordata; class Mammalia; order Artiodactyla; family Lipotidae; genus Lipotes; species Lipotes vexillifer. Next base: position 1,371,176 of record NW_006782310.1, on the reverse strand, counting down.
GGGCTCTCATCCACAGCACTGTGGTCAAAAACATATTAGAGTAATTGTATTTTGAGCATGAGACATTCTAACTGGAATTGCTCTGCATTGAGCAGAGGGTACAGTAGGCACCTTGTCGTAGAGAAGATAAAATTGGCCATCTCCCATTCTTTGACTTTCTCTCCCAGAACCAGGTGGCCGTGCTCCACCCTGAATCCACATCTTCCGCATTTCTTTCTCCTCTCTTCCTCCAAGCTACCTGGCTACAAATTGTGCCACTTCTTTAAATTTAGAATGCTTCGTAATGGCTCCTCTTCTGGAGTTTTGCCCAGATTAATATAAGAAGGAGCTAACACTGTTCTCCTAACCAGTACCACATTCCAAAGAGTCTCGTGATTACATTCCTTTTCATTCGTGACAGGTACATCTTTGTCTCATTTGACTTCTCTCTGATGTTCATTGAGCCCTTATCATGTGCCTCTCATCAAGTGAAGCCCTTTATGTAAGTTTAATCATCCCAATAGCTGATGTTATGTTAGTGTTATTGCCCTTGCATTATGGAACTAGGAGACACGTGGAGGTGTAGAAGGTCATGACTTAACCAAAGTTGCCCAGTGGGAGGGAGAGCCAGGATTTCAACTCCAGAAGTTCATATGCTTAACTGCTGTGTGAAGATGGCAAAATGATAACCAATGAGTACGTGCTAAACCATGAGAACAGAGCATGCCTGGCTCCAGGAGTGCCATACCTCAGCTCTGCTCTTGTATCGACTGCAAGCCTTTAAAGAGTTGCCTTGCTGGTGTGTGTGTATATATGTGTATGTGTATGTATTTATATATACACATATGTACTCTTTATTTCAGAGTAGTTTTAGTTCCAGAGCAAAATTAAAGGGGAAGGTACAGAGATTTCCCACATACCCCCTCCCCCTACACAGACACAGCCTCCCCCATATCACCATCCCCCACCAGAGTGGTACCTTTGTTAAAACTGATGAACCTCCATGGACACATCATTATCACCCAAAGGCCGTAGTTTACGTAACAGTTCACTTTTGGTGTTGCACATTCTTTGTGTTCAGACAACTGTATAATGACATGTATCCACCGTTATAGAATCATACACAGTAGTTCCACTGCCCTAAAAATCCTCTGTTCTCTGCCTACTCATCTCTCCCTCTCCACTAATCCCTGAAAACCACTGACTTTTTTACTGTCTCCATAGTTTTGCCTTTTCCAGAGTGTCATATAGTTGGAATGACACAGTCTGGAGCCTTTTCAAATTGGCTTCTTTTTCTTAGTAATAAGCATTCAAGTTTCCTCTACATCTTTTTTATGGCTTGATTGCCTCGCTTTTTGTAACTAAAGAATTTGGTGAAAATGTACCCCTAACCCTTACCGAAATGTGATTTAGGACCTCTACAGTATGTGTTCATTGAGTGTCTCTGCTAGCTTTTCCATCTTTAAGTCCGTGCACTAAGCCAAGGTGGGTGTTAAAATTTGATGATTCTCCCCACCCCCCTTTGATTATGCCGAGTATGCTCTACATCAGAGTTTTTAGAAACCATTCGTGTTTCTCTACATGGAGTTTTAATCAGCTCAGTTTGGGCCTGAAGGTTCAAAACTAAATCCCTTATAATCAAGGCACTTTTTTTCCTAATGAAAACCACAGCTTGAGCAGCTGCTTGTATTATTGTCTCTCCTCTGTGGTCCCACTGGTGTGTGGGAGTTTACTGTTGGGCTGTGGAAAAGGGAGCAAATGAGAATCCAAGAAAGGGGTCATGTTTCAATAGAGGAATAATGGTGGAATGTTAAAATCCTTGAGTGTTTTCCTCACCCTCCCCACACTTTGGACATGCAGTTTGGCTCTCTTTTTCCTTTTTAAATACTTCCATAAGGCATGGAAGAGAAACATATATCATATGAACCATAGTATTGAAAACTCTTAGACCTCAACTTTGATTCTATACAGAATACCTTCATTTTTGCCTGTAGTTGTAAAATGACAACATAGCTTTAAAGTCTGTCTGTGTCGTGTACGTCCATATTTTGTCCATCTGCGTTGGTGGGGTCTTCCTCTCCTTTGTCTGGGTTGAAATTGTGTTTATCTGTGTGTAATTCTTTTTCTTGCATCAATTTCTGTCTCATTTTCTTTTTTAAATTTGTTTCCATATCTCCTTTTCGCCTCATTTCCCCTGCTTCCCATTTTCTCTTAACCTTTGTTTTCCCCTTCATTTTTTTGTACTATGTGATTTTAAGCTCTACAAACAAAAATTGAAGTTTTGCTGTTTGTAACTTTTTATGTAACTTTTTAATGTAGATAAATAGATCATTTTCTATTTCTCCAAAAGGATCCTACCTCAAATAAAATTGCTTTTTACTTATTAGAACCTTGATTTTTTTTTTTTTAATGTGAAGCAGCTGCTTCATCCCAGCGACTAGTTCCAGTGCCAGAGATTAGAAAGAGTAGCTGGGTTCTGTTTCCACCGAATGGGTGAATTATTGGTGACACTGTGTACCTTCTATGCTCCAGTCACCCTAAGTTACCCAGAAGTGAAGATAGGTTTTATCATGTAACCAATTGCCAGGGTCATTGTGGGGATTAAACAGGACCATCTGAATAGCCCTCCACACTATCAAAGAAGAATTCGTTGCATACGTAAATAGTAAATGACCCTTCTTCCTACTAACTTTGGGGAATTTTTTCAGTAACCTACAAGGCACAGTCAGCTCCTCTCTCTGTCAGCCTCATCGTGAGGAGGGAGGTATTAGTGGCTTGGGGAAGCAGCACAGTAAAAGTGGGCTTAGGCTGAGAACGCATGAGTGACCGTCCTGGGCTCGCTATTGACTTGCTGTGACCAAAGACATATTCCTTAATCTCTGCCAGCTTCAGTTTCCTCGTGGGTAAAGTCTCTAATAATCCCCGCCCACCACTGTGGATTGTTGAGTGAGGTAATGTGTGTGTGAACACCTTTCGATTGAAAGCAGGCTCTCGGTGGAGTCATCCTGACATGGCTCCAGCCCAGAGGCTCAGACTCCTTTTTCTTTGGTATTTTGTCTTTCCACATCCTATAGAGTCTCTTTCTTAAGAAGATGGTCACTTGGTATGCGATTCTCTCTTCTGATTCTTTGTTAGTGCTGCCATTTAACATGTTCTGGCCTTCAGAGTCAGGCAAGACCTACCATCATCCGTTACCACGTTTAGATGGAATACCTGTGGTAGAGGCCAGAAGTAGAGGGAGCTCGGCTATGTCCAGGCAGAAGGCTGTCAGCAGTGTAGGTCTTAAATGAGCTTTTGCTCATAAGCTTAGGCTAAAAGCTGTAAACGGAGGCCTCCCACTTAAAGTCATCCTTTCAATTTGAGGGAAAAGGAAGCACCCCAAGAGGCTAGACTTCCCACCTAAATTTCTCAAATATTTCCTGACTGATATCTGCCCACTCACATATGGCATCACGTCAGTCAGTATTGTGTTAAGCCCTGTTCAAACCACAGCCATTCCCTCCTGTCTCATAGAAACCCAGGGTAGTCCCTGGGTTAGAGGAGACTTTTTTATTTGAGTGAATCATTAAAAACTATTAATAACTAGGTGTATTTACATTTTTTAAAAAATCCAGATTTCCTGCCTCTGGAAATCAGCAGGTGCTGGAGCTCTGAGGTGGCCATCTCCACCTTTTTACTAATTTTACTAATTTACAGCTTCTCTGGTCATGTAAATATTTGATTCTGGTACTCTGGAAAAAATACATACATATTATATGTATTTACATACACATATATATATGTATTTCTCCTACTCTAAACGTCTGTTCTTCAAAGCAAGCATTTAGTAAGTTTCTAGTATGGACTCAAATTGAGCTGTCAAGAGAAGCAGAACATGATTCCCCTGCTGTCATTGGGCATGTGGGCTAAGAATGCAAAATAATAACAG
>NW_006782310.1:1355723-1367198 GCF_000442215.2 Lipotes vexillifer | reverse complement strand
CTGCTGTCAGGGTGCTTGTGGTCTAAGAACACAATACAAAAACAGGTGAAATAAGTAGGGAATAGTTAAACTCCGGGGATAAATATGAACAAAGGTCAGCATGGGCTGAGGTTGTGAGGGAGAGCTTCATGGATGACATTGGACTTAAGCTCATACTTAAATTCATTCCCTCATTCAGCTGTTATTTATTAAGTACCTGCTATGTGTCTTGCACAGTATTGGGCACCAGGAATAAATAGGTGATTGACACACCCCCTGCTTTCTTTAGAGAGTTTACTGTTTAGTTTACAAAGACATGTAAACAAATGAGAATGGTAAAATTTACATGCTTGGATAAAGATCTATAGACAGTGAGATCACAAAAGAGTGCGGCCAGGTATATACCTGAGCTAAGAAGATTTTTGATAGAGTAGGTGAAGCGTGAATTGGTTTTGGATGAATAGCTTGGCCAAACCTGGGAATAGAGGAAAGGCATTCCAGATCTTGAGTTCAGTATAAGAAGAAGTATAATTCACTGTGGATGGTTCTAGATGGATTTTAGCATAATGAATGTAAGGGTCAGATCTTGGAGGGCCTATATATTCTCTACAAAGTTAAATTTTACAGGAGGTGGAAGGCCTCCAAAGTCTTTTAATCAGAGGGTAGAAGGGCATACACCCCCGCCCCCAGTCTGTCCTCCACTGCCTCCACCCTGCCCCTCCCCAGAGGCTGACTAGTAGGGCCAAATCAGCAAACTCTCATGCCCTTTGATTTCCCGCTAAGTTCAGCCATTGGATAGATAGCCCCAGCAGGAGATGGGCGGGTCAAGGGAGGAAGCTGGTCAAGGTCTTTATATTCTCCAGCTTCGTGGCTCCCTTGAAGGATAGCCTGGGAACAGCTGCTTCTCCCCTTCCCAGGGCAACCTTATTTACATAACGTTCTCCTTCCTGTAACTAGTCCCTCCCCCGGCACCACAGGCCTATGGTGGTAACCTCTTCTCTGATACTGTCCCTAGCTTCTCACTCTGCTTCCCCTGCAGCACACCCACACCATTATCAGTGACCCTGTTGTAAATAAATCCTCTGCAAATTATCCTCATTTAAAATATGATTCAACTTTAATTTTAAGCACTAGTGGAAAGAATAGTTTTCTGGAATGGAAGTCAAGGGGTAAAGCAATCAACTGGTAAAACTGGCCAAAGCGAGAGATGTTGTAGTTTGTTCAAGAAAGGGAATGGAGTTGAACTGACACCAGTTGAACGTGAGGGATTAGGGAAAGGGAGGGGTTAAGGATGACCACCCGGGGTTCTGACTTGGGTGGCTGCTTGATTCATAAGGTAGAAAGATGAGTTCAGTTTTTAATTTATTTATTTTATTTATTTATTTTATTTATTTATTTTTGGCTGTGTTGGGTCTTTGCTGCTGCACGTGGGCTTTCTCTAGTTGTGGCGAGTGGGGGCTACTCTTCGTTGCAGTGCACGGGCTTCTCATTGCAGAGCACGGGCTCTAGGCACGCGGGCTTCAGTAGTTGCAGCATGCGGGCTCAGTAGTTGTGGCTCACGGGCTCTAGAGCACAGGCTCAGTAGTTGTGGCGCATGGGCTTAGTTGCTCCACACCATGTGGAATCTTCCCAGACCAGGGATCGAACCTGTGTCCCCTGCATTGGCAGGCGGATTCTCAACCACTGCGCCACCAGGGAAGCCCCGCATATGTTTATTTTGAGAGATCTTTGTGGAAAAAGTGTTGGAGATATGCACCAGGTATTGGGTAGACCAATGTGGAATTCAGGAGAGATCTGGCTGGAGGGAATGTTGGTGTGCTGTCAGCTTATAGGTGGTCTTGAAGCCAAGGTGATAGAGGGAGTCCCCCAGGAGAGCTGAGAGAGTGGGAGGCCCACAGATGGATACTAGAGGTTTCGGCTCTCGTTTCGTTTTATTTACACACAGAAAGTCAGCCACTTGCCAACCCCTGAAATAGGTAGAACAAGAGCTGTGAAAGGAGATTTACCGCAGGCCGTGCTCATCACCAGGCGTGATAGGGACCAGGGAGGCATGAATCATGGGGAGCCCCACCTTCCCAGTAGCACGGGACTTATTTCTCACTGCCTGTTGACCATAACTTCCCAGCCAGTAGCAAACGGGACAGAATTGAATTTGACCACTTCTGACTCTCTCTGTTATCTCTACGCATCTCAGCATCGTTGCTGACTCTTCTTAATTAGCAAAATTTATTTCCATTTTCCATTTCTGACAAGTGACCTTTTTTCCCTCTAAGTAAAGGAGAGTGTGTGGTCCTACTGTCTGTTCAGCATCATACAGGTGCTCGAAACTTAGATGCCTCACGTAGGACTTTGGGCCTCTTAGCTGTCTGTGCTTAATGTATCATCTCTATTGAGGTGAATCACTGTGATTATCTTGAGGGACACACACCAAGAAATGGGTATTTTCTAGATGACAGTTATTCCCTGTCAGCAGATTAATTATGTAATATAGTTTTAGAAGCACATCATGAAAACAGTGCAATAATAGTACCAATCTTTGCTTTTTACATATTACCTTAAATTTCTTTAACCTGTCATCAACCATTGTGGTGTTGGATTCGGTCCTGGGAATTTCAGGGTCCTCCATCACAATGGAGATGGTTTATGAAATTAACAAAACCGTTGAAAGACAATGCAGTTTCCTCCCTCTCCGGGAACAGGGTTTTGACAGTAACATCTCAGAACAGATGTTTCAGCGATCTCCAAATGTTTTCATTTGGTGGCACAAAGACTCTGTTATTCATGAAATGGTCTGTTAAAAAAATTAGTTCCTCCATGTGGGGATTGTGGGAAGATGTGTTGTATAAATTGATTTCACATTTTGTCAGGAAACCAGCTCTTAACTCTTTAAATTGGCTCCAGGATTTGACTCTGACAAGTTCCGACTTCCAGGCTACAGCAGCCACAGGGAACAGCAACACAACGGCTCAGCATCTTTCCCAGAAAACTTCAACTTGTCTCATCTGAGAGGGTTCTACTCTTTTATAGGAGAATAGAAGCCATAAAATACAGTGAGAGGAGGTGGGCACATTTGCTTTTCATTTGCATTATTCTCCTAATACAATCCTCACGTGCAGCTTAACACTAGACTCGTATTTAAAGGGAAAACTGCCATTCTAAGATGAACATGGGCGGGCTTAGGGTGTAGTTTCAACTACCTTACAAGAGACCTCAGGACAACTACTTAGGAGTGTTGGTCATTTCCATTTCTGATGTCCTGTCTGATGTCTTTCATTTCTTGATGTCTCCCTGCAGGACAGAGGTCAGCAAACTGTGTGGCCTCAGGGCCAGATCTGACCTGCTGCTTGTTTTTGTAAAGTTTGATTGGAACACAGATGTTGTCATTCGTTTACATATCGTCTGTGGCTGCTTTTGAGATACTTGGCCAGAATTGAATAGTTGTTAACAGAGGCCATTTAGCCCACAAAACCTAAAATATTTACAAAACAAGTTTGCCAGCCCCTGAAATAGGAAGTTGCATATATCCCGTGACCTGGTATTTAAAACATTACATTAAAACATTTGATATATTTAGATTTTAAAGGTATTTGTGGGGTGTAAGAAGTATAAAATATTTATTTGGTTTTAGACCATTAAACATATGACAAGCAAATGTTTAAAATAATAATATATGTACACAAAGAAACATGAACTAAAATCTTACAGGACAATATAAAGAAACTATATGGAAGAGAGGAGACAGAAGTTAATGGATGATATTGGATATTCAATAAACAGTTAAAAGAATGAATGAGAGGAATCAGTTTTTCTGATGTACAGTATGTTCAGATGTGAAAACATTTGGTCATATTTAGCTGATACTTTGTTTTTATTCTTATTCTTTCATCTGTGTATGTTCATCATTCCCAGAATAGATTCTTGTCAGTGCTCCCATGTGCGTGCTTCTGAGGTCTTCCTGTCCATCTTTCCTGAGATGACAAACACAGGTGAGACTAGAAGGTTAGAATTTATACAGCTTTACTATTGACATCACAGACACACCAGATAGGATTATTCATTTGGTTCATATGCCAGAATATATTTGAGGCTGCTAACAGTAAGAGATCTCAGACACAAGAGAAAAATAACTAAAGAATGCTTGAAGAACGAGCACCCAAATTGAAAGAGAAGAAAAACGGTGTTAAGGGGATAGAGGTGCTTTATATCAAGAAACCCAGGCTCTGTTCTTTGAACCAGAATATCAGTGATCACGACAAACAGAGCAAGGAAAAGAAAATACAAGCATTCTGAAGCTGTTATTTCATGAGATGAAACATCCTATTTTATCAGGAGGTATTCCATCACATGATCTTTTTTATGGACGTGAACAGTATCTGCAGTTTTAAGAGAAAGCAGAGACGTTCTATACCCACATGGATATAGCAACCACTAGCCACATGGGCTGTTGAGCGCTTGTAATGAGGGTAGTGTGAACAGAGGTGTGCCGCAAGTGTAAAACCTACATGGGATTTAAAACACTTAATGTGGAAAAAATTTAATTAATGATTCTTGTATTGAATTTAGATGTATTGGTTTAGATAGAACCATATTATTAAAATAACTTTCACCTCTTTTTACTTTTTTAATGTGGCCATCATAAAACACATAATTGTATGTGTGGCTTGCATTGTATTTCTATGAGGCAGCACTATTCTGTAGGGTGATGTCTCATTTGATGCGAAAGTGATAGGATTTGGTGACACATCCTTGACTTGTGAATGTCTTTCCAAAGGGACAGAATGGAATTTAGTATAGGCATGTAGCTTTCGGGTAATCTGTTAGCTCAGAGATTGTACATCTACAGACCACTTGGCCTGCATACAGATCCTCCTGCCTCCTGCCTTCGGAAAATTTTTCTAAAATATTGATCAACATTTTAAAATAAGTTAAACTATTTCATGCTCGTGGAAAGATAATTTGTAGACTTTCATAAACTATACTTGGTTTAGTGATGGTAGTTCGACTTGGCTTCCAAATCTACAATTTATTTTGTTATTCTGATAACAAATTAGAAAATATAAATTACAGTTGCAGATAATTGGAAGTGTTGGCAAATATCTGATGTCTCTGTCAGATGATTCTGGGTATTCCCACCAAATGGACCCATAAATTTGAACTCTTACTCACTGGTGACTACTTTTTTCCCCTTGTGTATTACATCCTGATGCTGAAAGACTGTTTCATCCTGGAAGATAATTCCAGTTGCTTATCTAATCTGTTCTTTGGTTGGATTGGTCCCTGAAAAATATGTCTTGAGGTTCTGTACCTTATTCAGATTTGAATGATTTTTAAGTACACCGTTGCTTTCTTTCTCTGTTGAGTGAAAACATTCATCTGTAGTTCAGAAACAAACCTTGTGTATAGTAATGTAGTTCACCTTTTATTTATAACTTTGAAAACCTGCAATTACTTATGCATTGCCTCATTGTTTGCTAATTCCAGGACTATATTTATTACACATTTATTAAGTACCTATTGACTTTAGACATGTTGAATTTGGTGCTAATGGGACTTCCAAGTATAAATATCCAACAGGCCCTTAGATGTCTCTAGAAGTGAAAAGAAATGTAGACTATGTCAAATATATTTACTATATATTTGTACAGTCGTTTTGTACAAGAAAAATTCAAATGTTTAGCTTCACTGATCTTCAAAGAGATGCAGATTAATACAGGAAAGAGATGCTTTTTAATATGCATTGAATTGTCTAATTGAAAAAATACTCAGTTCTGGCAAGATTGTGCCCCAACTAGGAGGCTTGTAGCCTATTCATAGAAATATAAATGGGTTTTGGCATTTTGGAAAAAAATATAGCCGTGCATGGTAAACATAAGGAATTGTGTATTATTCTTTGATTTAATAACCTCACGCTAGAAAATTTATCCCTAAAATGTGAGCCAGAAGACAAAAGAAAATCTCTTTGCAGAAGAGGGAAGGGAGCCCAGAGTTGCTGAGTGGCTACTTGTGCTGAGTACTTTGCATCATCTCACTTAATCCCCACAGCAGCCCTATGAAGTGTCCCCACTTTACAGGCAAAGAAGCAAGGCTCAGATGGATTAGTAATTTGCCAGCATCATAAAACGTGTACATGGCAGAGTTCCCACTTACATTAGGCACGTGCCAAACTCAGACTGACCACGTAAGAATAGAAAAATAGTTAAATCCATTATTAAGTGCTATGCAAGTATTGTGTCATCACGTGGGAAAATGTAGGAAAATACAGAGAGAAACAGTATAAAGCTGTAGATAAACCAGTTATTAAAAATTTGTACATAGACTAAGTAGAATAATGACAAATGAAAAGTTTAATTTGGCAGAATTTGTTTAAATAAGTAGTATTGAGATTGCCATAATCTTTTTGATTTTTAAAAATTTGTTTTTTATGAAAAAGGTACAGTCCAACGTATTTTGTATTTTCAAATGTGTTATTCATCCCTCTACATTTTCTAAAAGGTACATGAGCTGTTATGTCTAGGTGCATCCTCTATTTTGTCCTCATCACCTACCCTTTAACTCTTGAAAATGCTTCCATCAAGGTTCATCGCTAGCAAAAGCCCTACATCCTTAAACCCTCCTCTGAAATTACTTTCATTTTGTTAAAACCCAAATCTGCATATGCCCTGAAAACACTGCTTCTCTGAAGGCCTCTCAGGTGGTAGCTCTATTTTTTTTTTTTGCCCCAGAGTTGAGGGGATATAAGTGTCTCTATGGTCTTCATTGCTACCCTGACCTTCACTGCTCCCTAAAAACTCAGCTGTAAATCTCTTGTCATCAGACAGCATCCCCTGCTCCCCCCATTGTTGGTACATTCATCTACCAAGCCTAGGATTCCTCCCTCATTTCCCCATGGTTCTCACTCCTGGCTCACTGCCGTTCTCCCCAGCAGTGCTTCTCTCCTCACCCTTGGAGATTTCAGTGCTTACCTGTATGATTCATTTGATACCCCTGGCTTCTCAGTTCCTTTAGCTTCTCACCACCACAATGCTTACCTCCCATGGTCGCCCCCTCGACCACAGCATCGCCAACAGCTCCATCCCTCCGTGATCTCAGTCGCATACATACCACTCTCTGACCTCTCTCCTCTGCCTGGTTCTCAAGCTCACTCCTCCAGGGCACGGAAATCAAGTCCGTCAGAACCTGCCATCCGTTGATCCCATGATTATTTTCATCCTCTTCTCTCCCTCCCAAGATGCTGGGTCCAGCTCAAGCTCCGTGAACTCCCTTGCATACATCCTGCCTGCTTTGTCCCTCTTTCACGTCTCATACTCACTTGGTAATTGGCTGAATCCAAATCTCTACCCGCTTCACGCCAGCCCCTGGGCGTCATACATTGGCTAGAGGAAAACACACAACTAGAGTGTTTGGTTTCATTTTCAAATGCTGACCATTAACCTCAAGTGGGAACTTAGGGCTGCCCACCAGACGTATTATGGTATTCATTCTCACTGGACTTTTTTTTTTTTTGCGGTGCGCGGACCTCTCACTGTTGTGGCCTCTCCCGTTGTGGAGCACAGGCTCCGGACGCGCAGGCTCAGCGGCTGTGGCTCACGGCCCCAGCCGCTCCGCGGCACGTGGGATCTTCCCGGACCGGGGCACGAACCCGTGTCCCCTGCATCGGCAGGCGGACTGTCAACCACTGCGCCACCAGGGAAACCCCTCACTGGACTTTTTACAATCTTCCCCTCTTTCCTTAAGCTCCAACACCTCCTCTCTCAACTTTATTCTCAACTGATGCCTGCCTTCCCACTTTAGCTGGAAATATTGAAGCAATAAGAGGGAGCTTCCCCCAGGTCCCACTGAACCTGCCACAGATGAACTCCTGTTGAAGGCCAGCTCCTCCACTCTGATGTCCCCCCATGTCCTCAAGGATGTGCTCCAGTAATCTTGCTTATCATCTGTGCGTCGTTCCCATCAGCATCAAACATGCTGGTACTTCTCCCATCGTACTGAGGAAACAAAAACACTCTCTGGGCCCCATCCCACTTCCTCCCTTTAGCTGCTACTCAGTGTCTCTTCTCCCCTCATCACAGAACTCTCCGAAACATCACCTGCTGTCCATTCTTGTTATTCCCAGCTCTCCTTTCTCAGGCTCTCAGTTTCAATCAAGCTTTGGCCCAGCTATTCCACTGCTCGTATCAAAATCCCCAGCTAAACACAAGCTGCTAAATCCAGCAGTTCTCAGTCTCGTTTCACAGTCCTGTGCACAGCATTTGACGTCACTCCCGCTTCTTCTCCTTGAGGCACTCGAATCACCTGGCTTCTAGAATGTAGCACTTCTGGATTTTTCTCTTATTTTCCTGGCCAGTCCTTAGTCTCCCAGAACTCAAACCTTGGACCTTTTCTCAGTCTACACTTGAGACCGTGGTTGTCATCATTAAAGTGTCATGGCTTTGGGCTTCCCTGGTGGCGCAGTGGTTGAGAGTCCGCCTGCCGATGCGGAGGACGCGGGTTCGTGCCCCGGTCCGGGAAGATCCCACATGCCGCGGAGCGACTGGGCCCGTGAGCCATGGCCGCTGAGCCTGCGCGTCCGGAGCCTGTGCTCCGCAACGGGAGAGGCCACAGTAGTGAGAGGCCCGCGTACCGCAAAAAAAAAAAAAAAAAAAAAAAAAATGTCATGGCTTTAAATATCATCCATGTTCCAGTGGCGCCCAGAGTTACTATTTCCAGCCAGACCTTTCTCCTGACATCCACACTTATGTATCCATCTAAGAGCTTTCGGGATATCTCCATTTCTATGTCTAATAGACGTAACCTGTCCAGACTGAATTCCTGATCTTACGTCCTCATCTTACCCCTCCAGACCTGCCCATCTCAGTTAGTGGCAGCTCCGTTCCTCAGCCGCTCAGCCCACATTCCTCACTGCTTCCAAACCCCGGCCGTCTCATACCTGGATGATTGCAGGGCCCTCCTAACTGGTGTCTGGGCTTCTACACCTGGCACCTTTACAGCGTGTCCTCAACACGGCAACTAGAATGATTCTTCTGTAACATTGGTTAAATCGCCTTTTCTGCACTTAGACCCCTCAGGTGGCTCCCCATCGCACTCAGATGAAGAGCCACAGTTCTGCAAAGCTGTGGACAACCTAAACCACCTGTTATTTCTCTGACTTTCTTTCTCTTCCTTCTTAGCTTCTACTCACCCCCACTCCAGCCACAGCATGCCAAAGATGCACCAACCCATCCGCCTGAGGGTTTCTGTGTAGACTGTTGCGTGTGCTTAGAGCTCTAAGAACTCACTGCCCAGCTACATCAAAGTCACTGTCTCAGCCATGCCTACTCTGGCCACCCTGCACTCTCCAACCCCCTCACCCTATTTTTAATGGCACGTCTCACCTTCTGGCATATATTCTACTGATTGATTGTATTTATCCTCTGTCTCCCACTTCAGTGTAAGCTTCAAAAGGACAGAGATTTTTATCTGGTCTCTTGATTGATTTATCTCCAGCATCTAGAATAATGCCTCCACCTAGTAGATGCTTTAAAGAAAATGTGTTGAAAGTATGAAAGTGTCCCTATTTCTGCCTGATGCCCCGTGGACGCATGCAGAGAGATCTGCCTCATAATAGCTTTTCATTCCTTTTCAAGTTTCTCAAGTGTTATATTGTAAACAGTGTTCAGAAAATGACCACTAAGAAACATGGCGTCATGGACTTGATTGTATATGGTCTTTTATTCTAAACCGAAAGCAGCTCCTCTAGAATGTGGCAGCAGTATCACAAATACCAAAAACGTCCAAGCAGCATAATAGAGCCTTGACATTTTTAGGAATATGTTCAGAGTTCTTCAGAAATCCCCCAAATTATGGATACTTTGATAGTATATTCTACTCTCATGAATTTCACATATGGTAGTAAAAAGGAAAGATGGAAGCTACGTGCTGCTCCAGATGCCAAGTGGCTCACTCACTGCAAGGGGCCTCCTCCCAGCGCCCGCCCCAGGCCCCTTGGTCTCAAGCCCCACGCGTGTGCCGCAGCCAAGCTATAGAATTACAAATTATAGCAGCTCCTGAGCCCTCAGCATCACCTACGTATTGTTGAAACCAAGGATATCTGTGAAAGCTAAGGGTCCACATATTATTTTATTCCATTGCACATTTAAAAAATATTAAGTAAAAAAAAATCAGTTCCCCCAGGCCTCTCAGCCTTGGTTTTAGAATATAATGTATGGGGGGGGGGGCATTATTACAACTAAACGACAATGTGAGTTACTGTCACAAACAACATGAGCAACCATTTATATAACACATTAAGTTTTCAACATCGAGTTTACATTACAAGTAAGCATCCATCAAATTTGTTATTGATCCTCTGGTAATAAACTCTGAAAGTAAGCAAAAAAAGAAAAAATATGTTTGCTTTCATTTTTAAGCTGATTTTTAAATAAATATCCTAGTTCAAGAAAACCTTTTGCCACTGTAACTTTTTCTTTTTTTGAATGATAATGCTCAGAAAGCCTTTGACAGAGAAGAGTGGGAGTAAGGAAAGGGGATGCTGTCGCCACGGTGACAGCTGTCCAGCGTAAACATCTCATATCTCTTCCGTTTATCACGTATTTCAGGGCAATTCAAGCTGCTGGAACAAGACCGAGATGTAAAGGAGCCAGTGCAATATTTCAACAGTGTGGAGGAGGTGGCTAAAGCATTTCCTGAACGCGTGTACGTCATGGAGGAAATAACATTCAACGTGAAGGTAGTTCTGAAAGAACCAAAGATTTATCCTCACTAAGATAATTTAGCTTTCAGGTTGTTGTGTACACAGTAAGTGCGCATCTGTGCCTCTTAGGAGGTTCCATCTTGCTAATGAGTTGGTGTCAATGGCCAAAACTGGTCTTATAAGAACTGTGCTGTAGCCGAGCTGACCCCCACCCCAAAGGTTACTACTACACTTAGTTAGCATTATCTTTGGATAGAATAACTGTTAAGGCAGATCAAAAGTTATTTTCCTTTTTTAAAATTTGGACTTTATTCCCTAAGATGTAACCATCTTTTGGCCACATCTTCTGTGAGGCTAGATGCTCTACTTGTAAGAGCAAGCAAAAGGCATATGGTGAATCTAATACCAAACACTTATTGAGAGAAAGAGGGACTTCCAGAGCATGCCCTGACATCAGCATGTATTCATTCTGTCAATATCAGTCTACAAAGGAGGGAAAATTGATGTATCGAATGTTGCCCAATAGGTACTTATTGATCCTTGTTCCTCAGAGGAAAGCTGAATACTATTTACTGTGCTGTGTTGGTTTTGCATTCTTAAAGGGACAGTTCTGTCCCCTCCTACACAGTGAGCGAGCTCTTTGATGAGGTCTGGTTAGAAGAGGGACTAACCAGAGAAGCGATGCCACCAACCAGGTCCAGCCTTGTTTCATCCTGCAAACCCACTGCACCTTCTTCAGCCACATCCACGATTACACTGACTCATTTGAGAAAGTGTTCACATTGAAAGGATTTTGTTTAACCTCA